>NC_141769.1:20008000-20308800 GCF_051362555.1 Lingula anatina | reverse complement strand
TGAGACTTTAAAGCACAAATCATGCAAAAATAACAACGTAAAATCATGTTTAAATTCAAACAAGAAACTTTATTGGTTATCAAACAGATAAGTACTAGCAGTTAATAAATGAACTGACTTAAGACCTTTGCTTATCCAATTCAAGTACAGCTTTCACTACTGTGTCATTTTTGACTATTTCTTTGTCATAAAATCTTGTAAATGTACTCTTATTTGACCAACCAGCATGTTTCATTATATCCGCAAGAGGTACATCCATCAGCTTAGCTTTAGAGGTTGCTGCTGCTCTCACACTATGAGCACCATACTTCACAGTATCTATTCCTGATCTTATCAAGACCACTTTAATCCACCGTGCAACAGTGTCCTTTGACACTGCTTTATGTGGTTTTCTGAAACTTATCAACAACCTGTTTTCTTTACTGTGTCTCAACATTTTAGTACGTTTCAAGTACTCTTTCATGACAGTGTACACACAAAGTCTCCTATGAGGAGGGTAAGCCCTTAAATGAACTTTGGAAAAATGAACTCCTGGTCTACTTTGCTTAATTAAACCATCACAACAGAAAACATATTCAGACGTTAACTTTTTAAAATTCTTAACAGTCAACAAGTGTACAGTCTGAATCCTGGCAGCATTTACTAATGCAATAAATATATAGCAAGTTTCAAAGTCAAGTCTTTCAAACTAATATTACGCACAGGTGACAATTTGCGCAAATAACATAAAACTTTATCAACATCCCAAATATCCATATATCTACTTGTAGGTGGGCGTAGATTAAATACACCTTTCATAAAACGGACAACTTGTGGGTGCGATCCTGCTGTATACTGTTCCAGTAAAATTCCAAGTGATGACAGGGCACTCCTGGCTGTGTTCAAGGAACTATATCCTAAGCCCTTGTTATACAGTTCAGTCAAAAACTCAATAATATCATTTACAGAAACATAAAATGAATTAATACTCCGTTCGCAACAGAACTGAAAGCATTTTGATAAATACGTTTTGTACTGACATTTAGTCTTTGCTCTCCATGATGCCATAAATATGTTGATTGATTGTTCTGAAAATCCACGGTCTCTAAAAGACTTCCTGATAACTTGCATGCAATCAAGGTCATTTGATTGGATAGAGGATGAACTTTCTCTGAAAACTGCAGCATCAAAGTTTCTTCCACTGGTGGTAAAATCAAAGGAGCTTTCACCAGCATTTGCATCAACATTGGCCACCATATTTGTGTTGTCCACAGTGGTACCACTAAAGTGTATAAGAGCTCTTGCTTTGTCTGTTTTTATTTTCTGCAGACACCTTGTTATAAGGCTGAAAGGAGGAAAAATATAACAAAGTTCAAATTTTTTCCAATTTAAACTGAATGCATCAATAAATGTGGCATCAGGATCTGGTGTCCAAGAACAAAATTGTTCTACTTTTTTGTTTATTCTCGTTGCAAATAAGTCAACGGTAGGCTGACCATAATGTTCACATATCTTAGTGAATATAACATTTTGTAATTCCCACTCAATATTATCTTTAAATCTTCGTGAAGGCTCATCTGCTTCATTCTGAATACCTGGTATATGTGAACACATTATCCAAATGTTATGTTTTATACACATATTCCAAATTTGTTTGCTGAGTTCATCACAACTTGGAGATTTAATTCCCCCAAAATTATTTATGTATGCAACAGCAGTAGAAGAATCAGTTAATATTTTTATATATTTTCCCTCTATCTGTGACAAAAAGGACTTCAAAGCAAACAAAACAGCACGTAATTCTAGGACATTTATATGACTTCTTGACTCAAAATTAGTCCATCTGCCACCTATTCTAATGTCATTCATGACTGCACCCCAGCCAAGCATACTGCTATCAGTCTGTATAGTAAGCTCGGGATTTTCTCTACAAATAACCCGTACCTGTGTATCAATATTTTCTATCCACCACTGAAGTTCTGATTTCATATCAATTGTGATATGCATCTTAACATTAAAATTGCATTTATTTAGTTTCAATGCATTTATCTTTGCCTTTTCCAGTACTCTGTAATGAAGTTTTCCTAACTCAACTGCTGAGAAGGAGGCAACTAAAAGTCCAATAACTTTAGCCACTTGTCTGATCGTTTCAAATTCACAATAATGCAATTTTAAACATGCATCCTTTATTTTATTCTTTCTTTCATTTGGTAAATATACTAACATCTTTTCAGAGTCAATAATATTCCCCAAGTAGGTAATCTGCCTACTAGTAGATGGCAAGAGCATACTTTTTTCAAAATTTATCATAAATCCTAGCTTGGATAGCAGACTGATAGTGGCATGTGCATTTCTCACACAAAGTTCACTAGTCTCAGCACCTAACAGAGTATCATCAATGTATGAGGTGCTAATGTAACCTTTATTACGTAACCAAGCATACACAGGTTTCATTAACTTGGTAAAAAGGCGCGGACCTGGGCCAACCCTATTTGGCATTGCCCTGTACTGATATATTTGTCCTCTCCATTTAAAACAAAAATATTTTTGTTGTTCAACTGCCAGAGGTATTGAATAATATGCCATACGTATATCTACTGAACAAAAATACATATTTTTTGACACAATATGCAATGCACTTTCAAAATTTTCCATCTTAAAATGATGATATGGAAGAAACATGTTTAATTTCTTCAAATTTAGAATCATTCTAAATTCTCCATTTTTCTTCTTGGTTTAGAAAATAGGTGAAAGATACTGGTCAGTTTGATAGCTCACTGGCATAATAACTTAATCTCTGACCAATTTAGCTATTTCATTA
This sequence comes from Lingula anatina, assembly GCF_051362555.1. NCBI lineage: Eukaryota > Metazoa > Brachiopoda > Lingulata > Lingulida > Lingulidae > Lingula > Lingula anatina. Next base: position 20,306,000 of record NC_141769.1, on the reverse strand, counting down.
TCAATTACTTCACTCTCAAGTCTGTCAAAACTAGATTGAGAGAAACTATGTTGCATAGGCAGAGCACTTTCACTAAAATCAAAGTGGCAATGTTTCACTATGTCAAGAATATTTTCGTCATGTGTAATGGGTTCCCATTGAGAGGAGAAATATTTCAATCTACCTCCAACTTTATAATCTACTAGGGTACTTACCCTATTTATTTTGGGTCCTTGCGCCAAACTCCCTTTTTTGGATCACTGCCACGGGTCGTCTGATACCCTGAGAACTTTTCAGTGTATCTGCCTTGCTGTTTTCCAGCATACTTGGCTTGCCCGGTATGAAAAGTCTTGTTTTTACCGAGTCTATAGTTTCCTTTATAGACCTCTCTTTTGCCTTGAATTTTATTGCCTATTTTGGCTGAGTATTCCAACTCTCTGGCCGTTTGTGAGACATCATCTCCAAACAGTTCAGTGGTAAATGGTACAGCAGGATTACACAAATGACTGTACTCCTTACTGATGACAGGCTTAATGCAATTTCTCCTGATCATACACATCTGTTGATTACAGTGTCCAAAGAGAGCCAATGCATCTTTGCATAAATCCAATACACTATTAGCTTCCCCTTGAATGTCATACTCTGACTCCGAGCCTGACTGAAAACCAGAAAAATCAAGTTCAGCTATCTTACTTGCTGCTTGTGCAATAAGTATGGAGCCTTTCACCAGAGACGTGCCCACTGTCTGCAGTGTTCTGTCTGTGTGTCTGATTTGCGGTGTACATAGCTTCAAAATTAGCTTATTGCAACGTACGGTGGTAAGTGCTTGGCAATTGTCTGGCCTAGCAATGCTCTCAATCAACTTTTCAAACTGAGTCTCCTCCAATCCCTGGCGAAATAAATCATTAATATTTGCTGCCAGTGTTTCATCCAATGGAGAGCCCACGACGTCTTCCCCTTTAAACCGCTTGGCCATATCCGCAAATTTGCTTTGGGGATCTACCTCATCCAGAGGTCGCTTAGCATCAGAACACCGACTATCGTTGTCAAAGCTGTAGTCAAAGGACGTGCCAGGTAAAACGTCCCTGTTCACAGTTTCTTCAATATCCGTTATCCTAGAGGATAACACGTCTAATTTGGCATCATTAGACGACAGTTTTTCATTCAGACTTTGCAAGTATTCTAGAATCTTAGAATCTTGGTTAGTTGCGGTTTTAGCAGCAACACTAGTGGTATTTGCAACAGCACCAGTTGATTTCTTATTTCTTGCAACTTGTTTCTCTTTCTAGTCTTTCTCCGCTATCTCATTTTTCTCCGACATGTTGGAGAAAAGATGTATTGTCAAAAAAAAAACGACAAAATACACCAATGTATTGACAAAAAAGTCAAGATACATATACAGAAGAAAATTTTCTTGTGAACCACGCGCTTCTCGCCTCGTGCTACTGACGCGCATGCGCACTGTGCATTCTCATTTCATGACGAACCAATATAATTGTTTGATATAGAATTATTAATTTAGCAAATATGCTTGTGTGACCCCCAAATATTATTTTTGTTTTCATTTTAACCAGATATTTTTCAAATTTCATATCAAGGTGTCTTTAATGAAATTTCATCAAGTATTTTAATCTACAATCATTTTTAAAATAGATAATAGGACATTATATACCAGGTTCCCATTCTTCAAAAAATTAATATCCACGGGGACGTTCAACATTAGGTTTCCCTTATCATCAAATGGTCCTAAAACCTGGCAAGCCACAATGTCCCCTGGACGGCCCACTTTTGATGAAGAGGCTGTCGAATTTGAACTTCCACTCTCTCTATCAAATAAACTGCAAGTAAAAGAAAATAATGGCTAACCACTCATACATATTTGGCAGCAAGATTTTTGTGTTGATTATACCTGACAATAATTTTACGTATGTTACGTTTCACCCTATCCAATGCCTATCACTGAATAAGATCAGATTAACAGATTTTAAAACATGCTTCCTCTTGTCTCCAGTGTCCTCATATAATCACCAGTGCTTCTGTATTCTACAAAGTGCCAGGAGGGGTACTGGGTGCTAATCTTACCACATGACTTATATCTGATTGCATTCAGCCAGATTGTAGTTAGGTAATGGAGTTAGTTAGTACCGTGACTTTAGTTTCACTGTGAACACACGCTAAGATTCTAAGGATGGAGGGCTGGTAATTTTTTTTGAAGTTTCACCCAACCCTCTCTTCCTTCCCTACTGCCCACAATTAGTGTATTCCTCAATGTATTGTGTTCTGTATTTGAAAACAGTCAATTTTTTAGATAATTTTTGTATCTGCATTACCATAGAGAGCAAGCCAGAAATGATAAGATAGATATGAACTTTATTATGGAATGATAACACAAACAGACAAAACAAAGAAACAAATAAACAAAGTAACAGAAATCTCACCTTCCGTCATCTAAATGGTATGCCACTGAGTTCCGTTCCCACCCTGGCTGTCTGTTAGACCTGTGACTTGCGGAGACACAGCCCATTGTAATAGTGCCGCTACGACCAGTGTCCACAACTTCTATCTCAAAGTAATTCAGATCCTTGCAGATTTTTTCATTTGCAATGAAAAGAGCAACATTTGAGTTAAAAGTGTACCTGAAAAACAAATAATAAAAATGATAAGAAAGAAACATGAAGTACCCAGAAGACTGACCGATCAGATTTGTCACGTTTCTATAATTCTTTCAGCAGTTTGTTTTCAATCAAAAATCTTACGATAAATAAATGAAAAATGTTTCCTGTTTACAATAATTATAGAATTAAATATGATTTACTGTTACTAAGGATAAGAAGCCAATACAACGGATGGACTATTAGAGACATCTCCATACACAAGTAGTACAGTAACTGTAAGTTTTACAGATTACAGGAAATACCTCCTCTATTAATTTCATTACTAGAAACACAAAGAGTAGCTGACAACAGAGGAAGAGCTTCCAGAAATTTATGCAACAAGGGCAAACTATCACTTCTACTTTTAGAAATAATGTTTAGTATGGTGGGAAAATTTTCAAAATTCAGGGGATATTTACTTGAAGTCTCCTTCCACTTCTTCTATTCCTTCCAATCTTGCACACGTTATAGACTTAGATTCTGGCAGTTTCTTCATAATTGGTGGCAAAGACTGATCCTGCAAAAACAATATTGAGTACAGGTTATCTATCTAATAACATGTATAAATGACCATAAACTATAGTCTTTGGTTAATATGTTTTTGTTAAAAGTGCTCATCGGTAATAGACCTTTGGACTTGACTTTTAACTAAATTTATAAAAGTAGATTTAGTTTAAAATGACTGGCCAGTCATTATAATCAGAACCAACTTCCTAGGCTCCAATGGAAGTATCAAAATCAGGTATGCTCCAGGAAAAAATTATTTAGGGAGTTTTAAAAATAATTTGTAAGGTGTATGAAAGGTTTTATAAGAAGTTTTATATGGATGGCAAAAATAAGCATATGGGGGATTTTCAAACCCTTGGAGTGTACCTTTAAGCAAACTTTTTCAATATACTGGGCTTTTCTTTTTTTTGATAAACTAAACCCAGCTATAACATACAAACATACCTAGATTTCTTTTCTTACCTTGGCAATAACATTTGTTATCACTTGTGAAACATGCTGCACACTTTCTTCTTTGCTCTTGGCAAAGTCAACAGGTATTATCACTTGACTAACTCTTCGTGGGGCAACAGACTCAAACAATGGCTAGGCAATGAAATAAAATTAAATGTTTAATATCAAAGTGTAATAATGCTATTGCTACTGAACAAATATCATTAAATAAATGCTTTTATTATTAATTTTGAAAAAATAGCAAATCTCTTCACTTCCTATTATTATTATTAATAATTTTGTTGAGCTACAATCATACATACAAAAAGGTAGGCTTAAAAATATTTTCCAGCTCTTTATCTTAAAGTTGTCAATCACATACTAACATAAAACATAATAACTAGGACAAGTTAAGACAATACATGCTTTATCAAATAAAATCAAGACAAGAATAGAACTTACATGGGAAAGAGGCAGCTCTAGCAAATTCCAGGTACTTTCTCCCATCTTTGCCTTCTTGATATAACTGAACGATGCCTGCTTTTGAACATTTGGGTCTTCTAAGCTGGTCCCACGGCGAATTAAGCTTGCAACACTGATATTCAGATCCATCGGAGGACACACAAGGGCTAGGTGCTCTTGATTTTGCTTAGCTTTATCAAAAATAAAATTAAGAGATAAATTTTGTATAACTGTCAATATTATTTTATATAGTTAAAGTTCAGAGTAGCATGAGTCTATGCCCTCTCACACCCTCACAAGGATTATACAAAAAATTCCTTTCAAAACTTTTTCAAATATGAAAACAAATCATCCTTACAACAAAATCACTTTTCCGTTCAATCATCTGGGCTTATATTAGGGATAAAGTGCATAAATAAAGCACTCGGTGGCAACTTCATAATGCAATGCTCAAAGATGTTCATAACCAATGAATAAACATTTTTCATATTAGGCTAAAAGTCTTCAAAAAGGCAATTTTCTTAAAATTCATCCCTTGACTGGGTTGAATTCTACAGCTGCATAGAGACACTACTCTTAAACAGCACCTTACTGAGTAACCACATCACACCAGAATACACTGCATAGGATCATATACCTGTTTCTTTTTCACCCTCTAACGTATCCACTTGTATGCCCATTTCATACTTCATGTATGCAAGCCCCAGCTCTGTCACCTTGGGACAATCTGCTATTGTCACCTGGGAGGAGACGGATAAAAAACTATTTAAAAAATAACATGTACATTTAAATATATCTCAGTATAATACTAAAATCAGAAATGAATCTCAGACTGCATTAAAGATTTTGATTAGTAAATAGTAGAGCCTCTAGTGTAGTTACAGGTGTATATGTTGCTTGTTACAGTATATCTATTATATATATGTACTAGATTTCTGCTACAATGATGTATTTGTTCACAATGAAGCCTTTATGTAACACACACACACACACACACACACACACACACACATTTTTTTTACACTGTACAAACTAACTTGCTGTAATACCTAGGTCCAACCAAAGAATGAGAAATTTTCCTGTTGAGTCCTCAATACCATCACATATCCATACAAAACAAGAAGCTCTTGCAAACTGAAACATATCATTTCAAAAGCATTCAAACCAACAACAGACCCCATTGCTCATGTCCCCCTGGCAAGAGGCTGACCACTAACCTGTGTGTCCACATTGACCAGCCGGGCTAACCAGTATAAACCATTGTCTGTGATACGTGGACAGTTCATGATGGCAACTCTCTTCAGCTTAGCCATTTTGTCCTAAAAGTGAAATCATATTATTTGCTTTCAACAATTTTGAAATCAATACCAATACTTTTCACCTCATTTTTTGGTGATGGCTGTATACTTTTTTTCTGAAGTTCTCTCAGATACAAACTTCGGTGACATTTGAAAGCAAGTTTAATCAGCCCATCATGTCCGAGTATTAACCAACCGCACTAATCTGTCTCAAGTCACACAACTTACTTGTCGTCAGTGGGATAACAGTGGGATTAGATCAGATATGATCCCAATAAAATCAACTTATCATAACGGGGTTTAAATCAAACCACCTGCTAACAGCACTATAGGTATATAGATATTAAAATATTGTTTGATTTATGAAGCAATCAATTTATCAATATCAGTACTATAATTACCACCGCCAAGGAGGTTATGTTTTCACCCCTGTTTGTTTGTTTGTCTGTCTGTCTGTCTGTCTGTCATCAACATAACTCAAAAAGTTATGGACCAATTTTGGTGGTGATCCGAATCCAAAATCAATCAATCAATAATCAAAAAACTAAATTATTATAGAATGAAAATTTAGGGGTTAGCATTGGGTGGAGACTGCTGCCTTGGCACTCTCGGAGTGCTTTTCTAGCTATAAATTGTAGTATGTTAGCATATATGACCTGATACCTAATTTTACCACTGAATATTAAATCTATCTCAGATCATTTAAAAATTAAAAAATACAACTGATACCAACTTGTTTCTCTAATATTCTTTGTTAAATTTTCTCAAAAGAAAAGAAACCTGCCTGGAATTTGACACACATCATGAAGAACACGTCTGTAAGGCAAGCATCATTCACAAACAAAATGGACTCAACCTCTGGTACTTGGCTGATGTAGTTCTGGAAAGAAAATGTAAACTTGTATAATGAAAAACATATAAAAAACTTATAAATAAACAAATTTACTTATTTAAAAAGAAAACAAAAACTGTAACAATAGAGTCAACAAAATAAAGCAATAATTATGACATTACAATCACTGGCCATATTCAGAACAGTTTGATCAACTAACTGATTCAAGATCAGATATGGAGGACCCTCTTCCAAGCAAAGCCGCATGACCCCTTAGTGGTCTCCCCGCCTCCACATGAAATCAATCTCAGAGTCGTTTCAATTTAACTTTTATTGTATAGTCCATGCAGGGATGGTGTGTGTGGAAGGTGGGGAGATCATTAAGGAATTATGTGGCCTTGCTTTCAAGTGAGTCCACCATATATGATCTACAGACCAGTTAGCCCAAGGATCAAACTGTTCCGAATGGGGCCATATTTTCAACACAGTTTCTGTAATTTCCAAACAGATATAACTGAAAACGTTAAAATGGTCATTTAGAACAAAATGGACAATTTTTTCAATATTTCAGGGGTTGACTTCACCACATCAAAAGTACTTACTTTGCAGTATTATAAATTTAAGGTTACTGATGTATCTTTCATTAAAAAACTTACAAACAGCTCCACAGTATCATAACAGCCCACCCTTTGTTGTCGAAGACTGTCTGGCAGGGAGCAGTTCCTGAGAATTGGGGGTTCTACATAAATACAAAAATACAATAGAAATTTCAAAAAAATCAATTAAAAACACTCTGATAATTAACCAAATAATTGCTGGTAATCCATCACAATATACCTGATGTGTTAACTGTTGCATGTGTTGGTTTAGAATTTCATTTATTTGTTTGTTTATACCAAAATATCTAAATATGAATGTATATTGTAAGATCTTTCTTCTCATTGAACTTTTTTGTTGTGCAGTTATGAATCAATGTGTCACAATATGACTGTCATATTATGATGAACATATTTCAATAAGAAAATTCCCAACATGACAAGCTATCTAATCTTAAGCCTTGCCTGATTATTGAAAACATGGTTACAATTTAAGAATATCACTTAACCATTTATCATATTCACCAATTTAAAAATAAACGAACCAAGTATTGCATTTCAATTTGTTATGCTGCAAACTTTTTTCAGTGCTATCTTTATCATAATGTTTAAGACACACTTCTTTAGAGTCTAAGAGCAATTTCTCTCTCTCTCTCTCTCTCTCTCTCTCTCTCTCTATGATTATGTTACAATTAATTCACCAATCCTACCTCTTTGTGAAGTTGCTAAAATCATCAAATCCACAAGTCCAGAAAGGTTCTTCTCCTTGGTGGACAGTTTTAAACACTGGTTGACCAGGGCTAAGACACCAAGTGGGTATTCACCTAACTGGGCGTCCACATCTATAGTACTTTTCCCACTGGTTTGAAGGACCACAACATGATAAATCAGCGCATCTCGTGTATCTGGGCAGCTAGTGATTTTACTAAGCCATGCAGGCAAAGATTCCTTAAGAAAAAATAGATAGAGGCTCATCTTGCAACCATCCCTATCAAAACTTTTATCATGATAAATAATCTATTGTAGTTATCGTAATGAAAAATGTCCACAAACCAGGTATTATATAGGTATTTACAGGAAAATAAAGATTTGCTTGAGTGCAAACTGGCACATTTCAATTACTCAAGTCTCAATGCACAGAATTACTTGATATTAACTTTAGGCCTCACAATGTACATTAAACCTTCACAGAGCACAATATCATGGAATTTTCACTTATCATCCTTACAGAGCTATCCGCCACAAATACTATAGTTTTTGTGCGTTTTTTCTTCTTCCAGTTTGGCACTGGTTTGGGTAAGCTAAAACAGACCAGCCACGTCTTGTCTCGAACCTCCACTGGGGTTGGAAGGCCACTGAAATAGTATAATATATTAAGATTAGATCATCTTCTCTGTATCTTTCTCTTACAATCTCAGCAACTGTGCCAAATTTCAAGGAGATCCAAACTGTAATTTTTAATATTCATTTCTATCCATTTCTATGTTTTAAAGGACTGGTTTTATGTCTGTGTGTAGTCACCTATATATACTCAGTATGTCAATTACCAAGTGATTCATCAGAACCCTGCAGATGTGATAACTTTGCAAATAGTTTTTCATGCTCTAATATTTGCATGCCCAGTATTATGTGTAGGTGTAAAAACCTTTTAAATTAATTATCTTCATTTCATATAGATGTCTGACAAAACATTTTATCTTAGAGCGCATTCTCAACGAATTAAGCCAGGCTTTACAAAGCCGGTGACCTAAAAATGGCGGACGTACATGAAAGAAAAACCGCCTAATCTTTTAATAGTCTCTCCGCCTCTCACACGCCTCCCCACACGTCGTCCCTGCGGGGTACAGTAATTAAATCTCGGCTCCGAACATTAATATTTCCGTGAATATCTCTGGTGATATTATCTCCGTAGATAGTCGATTCATTGCTGCTCTACGGGCCAAATTATTCCTTTTTCGCCCCTGTTTTCAAAGATAATAGAACAGAAGAGCTTTTTTCCTTCGATCGCCTTCAGCCGCCATGCTTTCTTCACCACGAATTTAACTGATGAGCATGCGCACTTAATATTTCTCAGGTAGCTTCCGCATGGCGAACGGAGATGCGATTTAATTACTGTACCCCGCAGGGACGACGTGTGGGGAGGCGGAGAGACTATTAAAAGATTAGGCGTTTTTTCTTTCATGTACGTCCGCCATTTTTAGGTCACCGGCTTTGTAAAGCATGGCTTAATTCGTTGAGAATGCGCTCTTACATGCATATCTGAATATACCTCCGCAGCTAATTTACTTACTTGTCTGTTGATTTGGCTGAACTTTCAAATGCTGAACCAACACAATATGCATAGTGGCCTTGACTAAAATCCATCTCTCACTATACAAAAATAAAATTAAAAATAAAAATAATAATAATTTATAATAATGTTAAAAAACCCAAACCAAATTATAGTCTTGTTTACATGTAAATACTGGTGCATGTATTATATACAGTATGAACTGTTCAGGTAAGTCATTATAAAAGTTGTAAAAAAGATATTGTGTATGATTTTTAATTACACTGACTATAAACCTTAACAAGACAGACTTAGTGGCCTTGACTAAAATCCATCTCTCACTATACAAAAATAAAATTAAAAATAAAAATAAGAATAATTTATAATAATGTTAAAAAAACCAAACCAAATTATAGTCTTGTTTACATGTAAATACTGGTGCATGTATTATATACAGTATGAACTGTTCAGGTAAGTCATTATAAAAGTTGTAAAAAAGATATTGTGTAGTCTATGATTTTTATTTAGGTCTACACTGACTATATATAAACCTTATCCAGTCAGATGGCAACTGGCTGAAAAACCATAGAAGTAGAGAAAATGGAATGCCAACTCCCGCGAGATTTGTATTGCCCTCTGTGTTATGAGCTTGTGACCACGAGAGTTGGGCGAGAGTTGGGGAGTTTCACTTCCGGTCAACTTTCGTTGCACTACATGTGAACGGGGAGCTGGCGTGCTTAGAATATTTTGCGTCATTTTCACAGATTTTTCACTCGAGTTGATTAAAAATGGCTTCAAAGTTGACATCTTTGGAGGTAAGTGTGTCTCTTAACTTGATTCAACAAAGCTTGGTTGCAGCATGTGAATAAAATCGACGATAATCGAGCGATCTCACACAAAACACGTGGACAGCCGGCAGAGTTTTACTTTCCATGTTGTGATCAAGTTATGATATTTCAGTACCAGAGCAAGTGAATATAAGTCCGAATAGTCTACTACCAGCCGTGAACTGTAGTTTGACTGCACATCATAATTGAAAAAATTTAGGATAAAATTCTGTCCCTTAACTAGGGAATTTAATATTTAATGCTTTTGTTTACAACTAATACAAGCCTGCCAGCAATTTTTACCGATATTAAATCAACTCATAAAGTTCAATCCTACTCACACTGTTATTGTTTAACTTTTAAATTTTTTGAAAGTTATTTTTTTTGCAAAATTTTAAGTAAATTTTCTGCCTACAGGCTGATCTTGAAGAGATATTCAGTGAGCTGCAACTTGCCTTACAGAGCACCACGCAACCAGTAGCACCACCCTGGTATGTTTAAAAAATAAAAATAATAATCTTTCTGATTTTTTTTTGTTTGAAAAAATATTTTATATTCAAACAATGTATAGTTACATGGAAATTGATAGAATACATTCCTTTTCATTTGATATTATGTATTTACATTAATAATGAAACATGATACAAATACAAAAATATTTTGACAGTGCTTTTAATACAAGGCTGCCAGCAATTTTCCTGCCAAGGCAAAGGCGACCCAATATATATTTTTTCTACCGATATTAAATCAACTTATAAAGTTCAGTCAGACTCACATTAATTATCGTTAAACTTTTTAATTTCTTTGAAAGTTATTTTATTATTATTTTTTTTTTTTTTTGCAAAATCTTAGGTAAATTTTCTGCCTACAGGCTGATCTTGAAGAGATATTCAGTGAGCTGCAACTTGCCTTACAGAGCACCACCCTGGTATGTTTAAAAAATAAAAATAATGATCTGTCTGATTTTTTTATATTTTATATTCAAACAATGTATAGCTACATGGAAATTGATAAAATACATTCCTTTTCATTTGATATTATGTATTTACATTACTAATGAAACATGATAAAAATACAAAAATATTTTGACAGTGCTTTGTAAATTTTGCTTCTTCAGGTGACTCAAATCTCACATTTAGTGGAGCAATCCCTGGAAAAGCTGCATCCAGCATTTTATTGACATACAGTAGTTTAGAAATGCAAAAGGACACATCAAAAGGTACATTGTTATAGAATATATATTTATTTCAGTATTTCAAGGCTTTTGTCAAATTACAAAGTACCAATTATGTATCAGTTATAGTAGCAATGACAGCTATAACAATGGGTACGTACGGAAAAAATTTAATCCCAAAATATTACTCGTCCCTATACTCCCATTACCGATAGATACATAAAGGGAAAACTGAAAAAACGTCTTTTTAGATTTAAATACCGATAGATCCGATTTTTTACCACCGTCCTATAAATTTGCGTTCCTATAGATACGACGTCCTCATAAACCCACGTCCTTTAAATCCGCATACCTATAGATCCACGTATTTTTAGATCCAAATACCGATAGATCCATTACAGGTACACTGTTGCTCAAAATGGTTGGTATACTACTCAGTACATAAAATGCACTGTTTAAAACGAGAGTACACATATTAATCCTTTCAGCAATTTATTATTCTACTATAGATCGTTTTTACGCAATACTCGGGTAATTTACATTAGGCCTACTCATGCATTATCTGACAGAAATTTACGATTTCACTAGATGTTTTGTTATTTTCATGTTACATTCATTTAGTTTTGATTACGAAGGCTTCTGACAGGAACCTAAGATTATATATTTTTTCATGGCGATTAATCCAAGAAAACACACACACACACACCACCCCCGTCAATTAAGAACTCGGCGAAAGTTGATGAAATAATGTTAAGAGTTTTACACGTAAACCCTTCATATTTTATACTGTGTATGATTTATTTGGGCATTTCATGAATGATTCTGCCTGATAACTGTCTTGTATAGGCCTACTTGATAGAAACCATTACTTTATGGTTGACAAACATACCCAAAGTTTGCAGGCAAAAATCGGCTGTATATATATACATTAGAAGTTACTTACATCTTGGACATAATAACGAATTTGTGTCGTTTTTATGTCCAAGTAGTTTACATTGATGAAGTAACGTGCGTACATTGCGGAATGGAGTAAATGATATAGTAAACGATAGTAAAGACGTGTAGACGCGAACGTACATGTAGGCCTATGTGTTCTTTGAACACCTAATAAATATATAAATAAATAAATATCAGGTTGTAATTAAGTCATCTCATTGAGTGGGTCAGTAGGCCTACTCGCATCCAGACTATCTCTCGAAAGCCTCATACCTGTATCTCAAGTTTATATCGGCATTTTAGCCGATTAATTACGATGTCAGATAGATGGATCTAGCGGTACCTGGATCTAAAGATACGTGGGTTTATAGGAAACTGTTGGTGGATCTATCGGAACGTAAATTTAACGAGACGTAAATCTATTGAGACGTGTATGTATAGAGACGTTTCTATCGGGACGAATACTTTATTGGGACGTTTATCTATATGGCGGACCCCATAACAATAATAGCAAATGGATTTTACTGTGACCTACATATAAAAGTTATCTTTCTATGGAATGTTTTGTGTCTACTTAATCAATCATCAGTATATGATAAGAACAATGAAATTTAGAGAAATCAGATACAAATACATAAACAATCTTCAGCTGGACATTTAAAAAATTCAGTGATTTCAGTTTAGAGGTATTTTGCAGTTGTTTAAAACATTTTTAAACATGTTAGTCTTTCAGTCTAATGTTCAAGGTATCTAAAAAATAAATTATTACCTGTGCCTTAATTATACCACACACTTCCAAAACTACATAAAAATGATTTTGCTTGTTGTCCATGTTATACATCATGCCTCGTCTAACTTCAAGAGAATTGTATAGTTTGCTATATTCTCCTCAGTTTATTCCAATTTTTTAAAAAATTTATTATTATTTTTTAATTTTTATTTATTTTATTTTATTTATTATTAATGTTTATTTTTTACTCTTAGCTGCAAAGCATTGGTTATCTGATGCGATCACCTAAGATAGCTAATTCGGATAGCTAAGATAGCTAATTGATTTTACACCTTATATTTTCCTTCAAAATAATATCAGCATCGGTTTACACATTTGAAGCCCCATACATCTGACCCATAGAATACTATTGGTGCAATCATTTTATTAGAAGGTGTAAATGCAAGATGGGGTTGAACTTTATCACAATAGTGTTTCAACTTGTTTATAATAATGGTAACTTTACCTTGCCTACATACTCGATTTATTTACAGCTCTTGCTCATGTTATGCTGTGGGTTATTCTATAATACACATTTAAACACTAATGTTTCATATAGTCATTGTTTAAAATAAAGATGTAGTATTGAAACTGATTTCTCAGACAGAATTAGTTGTACTCTGCCATTAGAAGTTTAAAAATATGCATGACTAACACACAGTTCTTATTTAGTTTCAGCTATCTGCAAACTTTTGGGACAATGCATATCTCCCTGTTTGGTAAAGAAGTCCAAGGTCCCCAGGTTGAACAGAGAGCTCAGAGGCATCCCAGTCAGCATCTTCACTGCTACAACCAGAATGACAGACATTATAGCAGTCACAGAACATGACCAACTCTGTCTGGTTGACACTTGAGATCTTCAGTAAAGTCCTGGTTGTACATTTCATCAGCCCTATTAGTGCATGGTGGTTTTTGTAGTCAGCAAACTGAAACATATATGTAGAGGAAGTGATAAGCATGAAGAACTGAGTCAACCCAGAGATAACAGTACACAGTCAGAAGCAGACACTGCAGCCTGCTACGTCACAAGGCAGACTTGAATCTATCACTACAAATGCAAAGTCTATATAAATATAAAGAAAAAATTAGGAAAACCTTTCCTTTACAGATGCATTTTTACAATGCTGTAATTCTGTTATTCCAGAGTGCCATAATAGTTCTACATAACATGCTAAATATACAAATTCTGCCCTTATTATACACATTTCTTAATTCATAAATTTCTATTTTAAAGTAAGGATAGTCTCAATGTGTATGTAACTGCAATCAGTTTCACCATACATGTGTGCACTGCTAAATGTCTGATGTAAAAAAATAAAGCTATGAAACTGAGACATAAGTCCTTATTTGTTCAGCAAACAGCAATGTTGAATTGAAGTTGTAATAAGGAGGTGAAAGTAATTTTAATTCAATTCAAACAGCTTCAATAAACTTTCATGAGATAATATTCATCCCCCAGTTATACAACCTGAATGTACATTTAATGAAACAGTGCTTCAAAATACCTGGAACAGATCTTGGCTTTCTCTGGATTAAAGTTGTCGTCACATCTGTTGATGCAGTGGATTAGCTGACTTCTCCATTTGTCTGAAACCTCAGACACTCCTGTGGATATGAAAAGATACATTTACCACCTTAATTCTTGTACTTGCCTTGGAAATGAGGAGTTTCTTTGTGGAATCAAAAAGCTGGCATATGAAGGTGTAAAATATTGAACATTATGAGATATCATAAATTGTCGTTTTATATATAATTATTGTGAAAGTAGATATTCGCTTGCGGAAAGGTGGAAGAGGGATAATAATAAAATGGTTTGCTTGATAATTATTTTGTGTTGCTTCAATTTTACCTAAGGCAAGCGGTGAAAAGAAAGACCCTTGCACTTCTTTGAAGAGGCACTGCATAAAACAACACAACAGAAGCTCCTTCCTGACACCCTTCAAAAGAACAGAATAAAAATTTACATTTATAATAAATTGTCATTATTAGACCTACATAGTCAGGTATATCTTAATTATATGTTGAAGCTATATCTCCAGGAGTAATAGCCAGCTGTAACAGATATAGTTTAGTGATGCAATGATTTTCTGGTGGTATGCCCCAAATCCAATTATGACTTGAATCTTTAATTTTTTCTTATAAAACATGTTCGTATTTTGCTTGTACAAATGCATAAAATAAAAACGGGATAACTAAATATGTAATGTTTATATGTATGAATATTCTGTGCTTTTATTAACAGCTTGGATAACGACATTTAGTTTACAGATTTCTCGAAGACCGTACGTGGACACTTGAGGGATACACGGAAAACAATCGGCGTCAGACGACCATTGTATTCAAGGACGGATCATATCATGAATGAGCCTCTTACTCCTAAAATTTACGTTTAAAGAACACAATATTGTATTAAAATACAAAAGATATTACTTACATTGCTAAATTATATTCCGTGTTATCTTCTACTTCGGTAATACACTCTGTCACACGCACCAAATAAAGCGATTTGGTTTTTAATGATTCCGTTTTCACACCATAAAAACTGCAGTTAGAGTGTCAAGACTCCCGTTTACGCCATATCAAATCACATAATCGTAAAAACTAACTCTAGTCACTATGAATAGTAGTTATTGAAACATGTAGAGCGTGAGTTGAATGCAGCGGTATGGAAACCGGAAGTGAAACTCTCGCCCAACTCTCGGGGTCACAAGCTCGGCCTGCGAGATTTGAAGTTGGCATTCCATTTTCTCTACTTCTATGGAAAAACGTAACGTCATGGCGGTTATTTGAAACTTTTCAGTGAGTCCGCGTCACGAAATAGCGCCGTTATTGGACAACTGCGATGGCCGACGTGAAAAACCATACCTTACAAATAAAGCTCTATTAAAATCTAACAAGGGCACTCTGTGCAGTCATTTTTTAAAGACATGTAGAAAATCATGTACTCTTACCCGTGGATTCAAAGCATTACGGAAATGAGCATTATTTATGAATGAAATATGGACACGATATTAGGACTTCGGAAAATAATGAACCAAAAAATGTATCTCGTATGGGGTGGGACTATACTGCGAGGAAAAAAGTTGCCAGCCTGAATTCTTACCATTTTTAGATATAAGTTAAAATATCATCATAGGTTTTAAATTTCGAAGTTTCAAGAATGCGTTAGACCTCTATCTCTAGTATAGTTACATTGCTCCCGAATTCAACAGTCAACGAAATAAAACTGAAAAAATGACGTTTCTCGATACCTCTGCCAAACTGAAATTTCTCGACCTTGATACTGCTGAAGGTTGAAATTTTTATTCAGATATAATAAAAACTAACCTGAGAACGATGTTGAATCGGACGCAACCGATTTAAACTAGTTCCAGTGAGTATTTTCCTGAATGACCTTCACCTATCCTTGATGCGTGACATGCGACAGGCAACCCTGTAACTTTGTAGGTGCATTTAGAAAATTGCTCCAATTCTGTTAGATTTCATCAATGGGGGTTTATCATTTCTAGGGTTTGTGTATTCTGATATCATTAATGCAGGAGGTTATATGTTGACCTATATTTTGTAAAAATTTTCGTAAACAAGTTTGACAAGTGAAAAAATGTATCCAAAAAGTATCAAAGATTCAAATGCCACATCTCAAATAGCTGGGTAGCTAAGTCCATAGTTGCAAAATGAAGGGGGTGTGGGAATAAAAGAAGAATCAAGATTTTAGGGTAAATAATTTTAGATTTGACTTAAATTGACATATGAGTTTTTGAAGAATATTTTAAGCTGGAAAATTTAGGATTTCCATGAGAAATATAGTTCTTCTTTTTCCTTAAAAGCCAAATTTTTCTTGATCTTATATCCTACTAATAGAACTCCTCCACACCACGGGGAAAAATATCGAAGCCGTTCTCAATTCACCGTTCCGAGCTGATAAGAAGTCGGTTAATTTTCATTATTTTTACTATGAATAAAAAACATACAGTGTAAGCAGAGCCGCAGTCCGCAATGGTAAACAGAATGAATATGTTGTGTTCAGTGTACTTGTAACTCAGGATTGTGCAGATTAAACTTATGGCAGCAAATTTCGAGGAGGATTCGCATCACTCGGCTTGTTTTGTGCAGGTGCGAAACCGATGAACATCCGTCTTTTGAAATAAGACATCTAGAGAGGTAAAATGAGTTAAACACCTTAGATATTATTTATTATACTAAAAAGGCCATTTTATTGTGCAAATAAGTGAAAAGTATTTTACTTCTCGAAATTTAATGAAATCTTCAGACCTTCACTTGCTTCTGTATTGGAGAATATGACGTCAGAATATGGCTGACATCTAGCGGAATAGGGTCAAAAAATGCACTTCAACAGCTCGCATAAAAAGTTGCTACAATTAACTTCGATGAAACTTGACAATTATATTTCTTATTTAAAAAGCCACATTTTACGGACTTTACTTAAATGCGTTATTTCTAATAAAGGAGAAATCTCAAATTGTTACAGTGTTGCTACGGCCCAAAACTGACCCGTTTGCCAAATTCGTCGAGTTCTAACTCGTTCATTTCTGTTTCTTTGCAACTGAATCGCACACGTCG
This sequence comes from Lingula anatina, assembly GCF_051362555.1. NCBI lineage: Eukaryota > Metazoa > Brachiopoda > Lingulata > Lingulida > Lingulidae > Lingula > Lingula anatina. The sequence goes on along the minus strand of NC_141769.1, from coordinate 20,288,684 downwards.
AGACACGTAGTGAACTCTGCTACCACGTCTTAATTTTTCACAAGCACGTATGAGGGCAATTTAGGAAAATGTATGAATTTCTGCGATGGTTACGAATTTTACAAAATTTCGACCGCGACGTCAGCGCACGCGCTCCGTTCTGAATATTTTCCTACGCGCAGCCAGTTGCCATATGACTGTATCAAGACAGAAATCATAAGCAGACAAATAGTCACCATCAGACTCATAAAATCCACTATAGTCTAAATAATTTGAAATTAATAACACAACACTTGTTCGTAATTTAAAGCATAAACACTCAGAATTACCACGATACTCTACGGCAGGATACACCCCGCCATGGAGATGGTACGAGCATGAAGATGGTACGAGGTGAAAAATGGACATCGGAAAGTGAAACTATACTATTCATTGAAGAGTAATTTTAACTTCTCAAATGGAAAATTATATCTCTGATAACACTATACATATCTTCATGTCAAATATACCCATTATATGATACGTTGTTGATAACAAATTATCTTTACCTGACCGCAATCAGGCGCAGAGCACAGCGCCACGGTCCGAGAAAATGGGGTCACTGAAGATTGCAACGTATTGTTGATCGACAATATCCAACAGCTCGTGAACAGTTTATCTTTGCAGTGTGCAGTGTTTTCTTTCTACAATCATAAGACCTATTTGCATCCTTTATAACACTGAATTCTTAATTCGTATGGTGTCATATGTGTTAAAACAATACGTCGATCAAATTTCAAGGTTCTACGGACTGACTGCGGGTAAATAAAGTAGCCTGTCTTGGTTTGTACACCGATAGACGTCGCTGTTTGTAAGTAGGTCAAGCTAGGATCAAACTGTGTCACATCGTGGACAGACAAGGTGCGTGTTGTGAGATGGATTCATTTCAAGATTACAAGAAGTCGACAGAGGTGATGATAATCCTAAATCGTCATTGAATTAAGTAAAGAGCAGTGTTTTGTGTTTTGATGCTTCCATCTGTTTAAGCATGTGTTTTGTGTCAAAAAATCATGGTACATGTACTAATTAAAAATTCGTAGTCCTTCGCCCCCCCCCCCCCCCCCACCCGCACCCAGTCTTCATATATACTCAATCTTTAGCACTCATATTTTCGTTTTATATGTATTTTGAGAAAATACCCAGAATCACCATCGAGACAAGCCCAACCAAACATGGCAGTTATCTATATTATTTCTTATTTTATTATTATTTGTTTATTAATTATTGGTATTATTATCATTTTTTATTTAGCTTATTCATATTATTGTCTTTTTATTCACAAGTTTAATGGCTCACTGTAATGATCTGGGCTAATAGTGATTTATGCATGTGATCAATATTTATTTTACAGCAAATAAACCACAAAAACTGGAAAGAAAGTAAGTCAGCTTTATAAAAAAGGAGCAATATAGTTATTTGGTATTGTGGCATAATTGGGCAATAATTGACACTGAATACATACTGTTCATGCCCAGCAGGCACACAACGTTTTTTTTAGCGTGAGTCTCAACGTTGAATCAATGTTGAATTTATGTTTGAAAACGGAAGTTTGTGTCAACGTTGAAAAGTCAACGTTGAATCAACGTTGAAAAGTCAACGTTGAATCAACGTTGGCAATTCAACGTTGAATCATGATTGATAGTTCAACGTTGTTTCAACATTAGAAATCTCAATTACCGTTGATTATATGTTGATTTAGCATTGATTATATCTTGATTTAACATTAAATAAAAGTTGAGACAAATAGCATTTTCATTGTCTTTATTTTGTCACTACATAAAAGGAAAAATGCTGCTAATTTAAGTAGTTAAAATATACATAGTTTACAACATAGCAATAATAAATAAAAAAATAAGAACAACACTTTTTTTTTTTACAAAACAAAGCTGCACATCGAATCTGAACTAACACAAAAATTGTAATGATGCATGTACATGGGGGGGGGGGAGAGATTTTTGCACACCTTAACCTAAATTATACTATACATTGTCATTTTTAAAGTAAATTATAATTCAAACATATCATTTATAATCATAATCACTAGTTCTGTAATAAATAAATCTTGAATAATGAATGAAAAAACATTGTTTTTTAGATGACAGAGAGTTCATTATAACAAAATTATAAATAACCATGCAGTAACTGTTTCAATTAAACTTGCATGCTGTCTACATACATGCAAACTCTGAAAAAAGAATTATGTATACCCCATAGATATAGATGTACAATAAAAAGACAATTACATGTGCACAAACACAAACCCCAGTATATTGTTGATGCTTTTGAATGAAATTACATCATGAATAAAATCACTCAATGAGTTGAACCAGTTTGGAACACTTGTGCTTTTTTCATATCCATATCACTAAGAAATGATACATCAGGCTCCTTGACAAGCTAATAGTAATTAAAGGAATTAACAATGCAACAAGTACATCTACCAAATTAACAACAGCTCATTTAAATGTCAGGTAAAAACACAACATCCCTTCCTAATTTGTTAAAGAGAATTAAACTGTCCTTTCAAATATATGCTAATTGACAGTTCAGTCTTTAAATTGTCTTTTCAAACATTTGCAGAATAACATATGAACTCCAACTATAATTATTCTAACCACATTGAAAATTCTCAAATCTAATCAACTCATATCAAACCCCATGTCCCTTTCACTACTACAAATTCCACATGGTCTCTTTCTTTGCCTGCCTTTAAGTCACATTCAAATGCTCCCTTCACTTTAAAGGTTTCTCAGACGTGTCTGAATAATACTGTTTGTTTTGTGGTCCTGCACAAGAGCCTGAGACGCATTTTTTTTTTCTTGGATTGCAGCATTCCCCATGTATTTTCATCAGTGATATTACAATATGCGCCTGAATCTGGTAATACAGCTAGTACACTGAGATTAATGCCGCCTATCTCTATTTCCACCAAGTCTCAGTGTATATTGCATTGGTTACCCCACACCAAATGTATATGCACTCCTGGATTATCATGTTCATAACTGTCATATACATGAATCTTAGTTTCAGTTTTGCAGACTTGTTGCACGTTCCATGTTTTCTCAGTCGGGGTGGTTTCTACTTCGTTTTTTCATGTCTGAACTCGTGGTGTTTAGACTGAGTAAATTGGTTTGTCAAATGACTTCGGTTTTTAACATACTCACAGTTTCTGGAGTTGCACTTTCATTTAAAGCGTTAACATTCTATGTGTATCCATGTTTCACACCTGCAGTATGTTTGGGAGAGTCATGAAAATATCTTGTACACATGTCCCCCTGAATGCTACATCAGCGCGCGTCTCTTCTGACATGTATTTTTTAATTTTCTGTCTTTGTTCATTATTTCTTTTCGTCCGTTGGTTCTGAAAAGATCAAACCTTTTCCGTCAGCAAATGATTTATCTCTCTCTTTCTCATCCTGCAAACTGTCTAGCCAGCGTGGCCCGTATTTCTCCGGACTTCTGTACGCTTCGAATTTCGTAATTTCACGTTTTTCCTCCATTTTCTCAAAGAAAGTTGGCTCGCAGTTTTGCACTAAAGTTAATCCTCGTCTCCATTTCCGCACTACTTTCAGCAAAATCGAGTGAAAATGGACGACTTTTGATCTCTTCTTGTTTTCATGTGTATTTTTGTCAACTGTTGATGTGATTAAACGATATGTATATAAAAGGAAGCGGGAATGTCTAGGGATTCGGAATTTTAAGGTTAGTTGTCATAAAAAATAGATTTAGAACTGTAAAATGGGAGATTTATCCACGCGGGTGATTGCAAATGGAGCCCCGTTTCAGGTGTCCGCAATTTTCTATTTAAAGATTTCTGTAAGAATTTGAAATCTCACAATTTTTTAAAAACTAAATCATGAAAGCCAATTAAGCTGGGTTTCTGGCAGTATATATGTTTTGTAAATTCAGCTTTGTCCATTTTTTTTTAGCGCGAGGTGAAATCGACGCCAAGCACTCGCATTTCTGAAGCGTGTCACACTAGTGCTGCGTTTCAACTATTACAAAATTGCTACAATGTTTATTTCACCAGCGTTTTACATATATTCTAAAAGCTAAACAAGTGGGCTTCGTGTTGAAATTAAATATATGTTGCGTTCGGGTCCCAACTGGCTGGCAAAGTGTTAATAATCCCGTGAAGTCTGTGTAAAAGTTGGCAAAACCGATTATTTCAAGTGCAGTAGGTTACTGTGATTATGTATCGCAGGAAACGCAAAATATTTTCAAACAATTATATCTTGCAGAAAGACGAGATCATAAACTTTCAAATGCTATATCATAAGGTATGTCTCCTACAATTTTTACCCATTTTGTGTGGGGAAATAAGTGAATCTCCAAAACGACGACAAAATGGAACCCCATTTTCGTCATAATTTATAGCGTCACGTGACCAACCTGGGGCCGGTTTCACAAAGCAGTAGTTAGTTAGAACAACTAACTACTGAACTACCTCGCTAACGAGCAAACTTAGCGATTTTCGAGGGGTGTTTCACGAAGCAGTAGTTAACTTATCGCTAAGTTCAGTCGTAAAGTTCGGTCGTTAGTTCTCTCGTTACTCACCGTAGTCTCGAAACCGTCTGCCGGAAGTGGAACTCTTGCGTAAAAGTGTCACGAAAGCACTAATTCTCCAATTTTTGGTGGCTGGAAATGCATAAGAACGTCTGCTTTGAGGTCGTCGTAAAGGATCTCCACCACCTTTTTGCCGCTCTTTTTGTCACAGCTAGGCGCAACCTCTCGTAAATTGCATCATCGTGTGTATATTCTAATAGATTCTGCCTTTTATGAAAACGTCGTAGTCTACGTTGCCGTCTGGCGGTACGGATAGCAAGAAAGGTAGCCGCCATATTGGATACAAAGACAAACGACAGACAACGGTAACTAAGCAACCTTTTTATTTCACTCATTACGCATGCGTACGATGAAACTCTAGAGTTAGCGACTGGTCTGACCAGTCGTTAAATATCCAAGGTAACAACGAGACAATAACGAGCGAGAGAACTAGCGACTACTTCGTGAAACGGCACTATAACTAGCGAGAGGCTAACTACCGATCGCTAACTAACTACTGCTTTGTGAAACCGGCCCCTGAAGCACTGACCCGACTTAGAAAGACTACAAGTTTTCTTAAATATTCTGAATATCAGAGCAAACAGATTACAATGAAAATAAAAATACGAACAAGGACTGTACATCAAACATCAGATTTATCTTAAGAGTTATATGCTTCATTCTGAAAACATCAAAAATGGTATAGTTATGATCCACCCCACAAGAAATCCAGTGTGAATTTTGACTAATATAGGAAGATATTGCTATATCTAGTAATAAATAAAACACGATTTTTTATTTGGATATATATTTACTGTACAATGAAGTACTGGCCTATGGCCAGGTTGTACTTTTTAAAGCCTGAAAGGGTTTTGATAATAAAAAAAATCATTCAGCACCGGTTTATTCATTATATTAAGATCTGCACTAATGCCTTGTTCTCTTATTTTACTGCTCAAGATTTATTTCTATGTACTAGTACTATTTTTGTCTCTTACATATTAAACTATTTAAAATGAGGCCCTTCCAATTATGATTTGAAAAAATCCCTTATCTACTTAAATTTACATGCAAAATATTAAAATCTGTGTAATAAACACAACTAAGTAAACTTGTGTCCTTAAAACACTGTTCCTGGGAAATGTTCATTCAGCCTCATGAATATGCACTGAACTTTTTCAAAGTTTGCCTTTTAAATCAAATCAGTTAACAAGGCTGCAATAAACTATTTGGCAAACTTGATCTGTCTATTCTGGGGGCAGGAGAAGCACCTGCCCCATCAAGTCATGAATATTACTTTAGCCAAAACTGACATACAAATAAGATCCTCCCCAGCTGAAAATTCTTAAATATAATTTGTAATTAAATAGTCTACATATCAAAGTAAAATGCATTAAAAATGAAAAAAAAAAAACTTCAGTATTGTATACGAGTATGTTTCAATTTTTTATTTCCCTAGAATCTTCAATGGTCAGGTCATTTACCTGGATATGACAATCAGAAAACTAAACCAATTTTCAAGTTCAAAATTGTGCTGTTTTCCCTGCCACCCAGTGGTTGATAGATTCCTTGACTAAATGATCATCAAAACTTGGCCCCTTAAAACTGCCGTCAAAAATTTGTTAACTTAAGCATAATATTCCCCAAACTTGACCTCCAGTCAGATTTGATTCTTTTGAGAGCACTGTATCCTCTCTCCACCTGAGAAGTGGACAGGCTGAACAAGGCAATTTCAGTTAGCATTATTGTATGTATTCTAATCTTTGTCTGGTCTCCTAGCCTTGAAACAAATCGGTACACGTCTTTTTTTTTTTTTAATTCACTATAAACCTGCCACCTATGTACTCTTTAAAGGCAGGCCACTCTCAATGGAAGTCTTTTGGGTCAAAGCCCATCCTGTTTAATACTCAGGGGTCAAAACAGAATTTGGGCAGGACTGGCCAATACGGACCAGTGGATCTTAGAGGTACTGGTCCGTACCAAGAAGTACTGGTCCGTAAAATTTTACGTTAAAAATTAGTAGTTTCAAGCTACTAGATATAACGTAAATGCATACATGTTTAACATCCATTTTTATTTCTATATGATTATCTAAACACATTCATATTCTAGTCAGTTCCTTTAACTGTTTGTACACATCCTCCTCTGCTAGCTCATCATTATCATAATATATAAAAAATAAAATGGATATATAAAAAATTATTATGAAATAAATATAACTTCTACATATATCCATATTTTAATCTTAAAAATTTAATTTAATTTTAATTGCTGGGGTTGAACGCGAGACGAAAAAACTTCTCTCAAACTTTACTAGCCCGAACCAAAAAACACTAGCCCAATTTAAATAATTCATTTAAAAAGTTTAAGCAGATGCTGTAAAGAGTTGTGGTACCATACTGTACTTTCTTATAAACCTTATTATAGAAGTAGAGCAAGTGAATAACAAAGTCAAGCAGGTTAATTTCCAGTTGATGGGGTGGTAAAATTAATTAAAAACATATTTAATTCATTTAATATTGAAAAAATTATTTTTTAAAATTTGTAATACTGAATATAGTTACCCTTACTTTTCATATTTTTATTATATCTTTTTTTTCCATTTTTTATATGCAATCAAAATGTTTTTTAAATTCCTATTCTTTTTATTGACAATGGCTCTTTTCTGACAATTTATTTCCAATTACATCGGTATATAATGCCACTTCTAATTTAAAATACATAGGTGCTGTAAGGGTAATTAAACAAACGTCTTACAATTTTTTTTGGTAACAATTCTTTTGGTTATATATTTGTAAAAACAACTTTTCAAGGACTTTACCAGGACAAAGTGTGGAGGGGTAGCCATGGCATAAACTGAACTATCCCACATTGTCAAGAATAGTTCATAGGGTATTTATGTAACTGCCATGTATTTACTCATGGACATTAAAATTATAAATAAAAAATATAAACAAAAAAGGAAATAGAATACTCCACCCCTCAGTCTGCTAAGTGGTCCTAACCTAAATGTTCTATGAGATAACGCATACATTACACTTGCTTCGGAGACAGTGTTGTTTTGACAAAGAACCTGTTGCTAGTACCAAAGAATTCCGGTCTGATCCAGTTTCTTGATTGACAGCAATTTGTAGTCATGACAACAAACTGGTCAAATTAAAAGATGCCGACACGCTGATCAGACAGACTGCTACTATGAATAACTACAGTGAAGTTATTTATAGCAACTAATCAATATTCAGTAGTTTGAGCTAGGTGTGAGTTTTTTTCAACTGAGAGGCATATCATACTATCTAGAAACGTCAAATAAGAGGCAGGGACAAAGAAGACTGGCGACTCATATTTTTGAAATCTTACTGAGTGTTAAAATAGGTTCAAAATTACAGCTAGTGCTTTATAAAATTTCATCTTTTTTACTAGCCCGGTGCCACTATAGGTGGGCAATTGCCTCGGGCTAGTGCTTAACGTCGCAGACTGTGGGTTTGGCAACGATGTTCGGCACTTTTCAGCGGTCGCCAAAACGGACCAGTACCCCTGACAGGTAGTCGCCCGGGACGTTTCTAAGTCGCATTGGCGAGTGGGCGACCGTCTGTTTTGACCCCTGCTTACTGGAAGAAAATAATGTTCCAGAACTAGTCTGCTATGAGAAAGGTTTCTAGGGTAAATAATATCCAAGACTCTACAAAACACCATCTCTTGTTCAGTCACACCTGCATCAACAGCACCATCACACAAAATTGTGTGGAAATAAATTTTCCCTGGTCTTGACTAGAACACCTCTTCCCTTATTGTCAGCTGATATGAAATTCAGGAATCTGTTAAAAATAATTATAATATAATGATAAAATCATACATGTGGAAACAAATTTATACAAAGCAGATAAAAACTGAAATTTAATGAAAAATCTATAGATTAAAAAAAAAAATCACCTCATTGTCAGTCTCACACCAGTTGTTTATCAAAGTACTATATAGTATTAATAATTCCTTGGTCCTACTAGTTATAGGCCAGTTATAAAAAAAATACAGAAGTATTGGCTTTCTTTTTTTTTTTTTTTTTTTTTTTTTTTTTTTTTTTTTTTTTTTTTTGATAAACACTTAATTACCTTCTAACTGGTATCTTTTCATTTCATGCCATCAAGTCCATTCTCATGCTATAGCTTAGGCAGGGATAGACCTGTATGCTGTCAGCATTTCACTAAAACTGAAAAAGCACAATGCATAGGTCATAAAGTATGCTTTGGTCAAACAATTTAATTAATAATAATTGCTGATTGCGCAATATGCTAGTTAACAGGTGTGTATAGACACACACCCCCTATTTTGGAAAAGGTCTAGATTCCAACTCCATAAGGAAATAGAAGGGATAAAGGTACGCAAGTACACATTTTACAAAGTGCAACTGTAACTTTGCAACAAAATGTAACATTTCACTATGACTGAACGTCAACAAGTGCATTTGAACTATGCGAAGGGAGGTTACTCCAAAATCATTTCTATATATTTCGGCGCTTCTATGAGACTTAGTGAATGCAAAAAAGACTCACCTTTTAGTCTGCAAACCCAAAGCTATGTAACTTGAAAGGCAAACGGCAAAATTTTCCAGTCCGAAACCATGTTATGGCAGCGATATGGGCTATCAGCAGCACCGATGTCGTTTCTTCATGTATTGTTTTCCATAACAGCTCTCACTATGACAGTGACACACTGTATACTATAAATATACACTTGAAAAGCTGAACATTCCATATTTTCAACCGAAATGCAAGATTTACCGAGAAAAACGCTCTCGAGTCACTTGCTCAGTGCAACGTGACAGTCCCAATTTCGACTGACCTACATAATTCGCACTAAAATAGAGATTTTACAAAGAAGGAAGGTCTCACAAAAAAATTATTCTTCGTGGTGTAATTTGAGCATATATAGTTTCATAAATCATTATAAAATCAAAAAATTAGGTTTGTCCATTTTTTCTGCAATCATTTCATTTTTGGGTAAAAAATTCCAAGGTCAGCTTGGGAAAAACGCGTGTGCTATTTTTAGACAGCTGATACAAATTTTTCCACGGAAATGAAATGTTAATTTTACATTGTGCGTTTACATCAAGTTCTAAATTTTATTTTTTGAAAGTTTCAAGCAGAATAATGGGCTATTCACAGAGTTTCATGGATTTTCATAACAGATATGGATTTTGCAAAATATGGCGCGAAACACACGTCGCGGACTATTTTGTGCAAGCGCGTAGGATTTTTTGTAATAATCACCGCTTACGCATTGATATGCCAGATCTCCGGACAGACTGACGCCTGTGCTTCTTCGTATCCACAACTCTAAAAACGCTACATCCGGGTACTTGACCGGCTTGTCATAAAAAGCGGAATTTAAAAATAGCGGAACGAGTACTTAGCTCTAAAAAGTTAACAGTTCATTCAAATGTCAAGTCCAATTTATATCAAATTGTACAAATATGATGAGGGGACTTTGAAGAAAAGAGAGAAAGAGAGGGATAAATCAAAATTGATCAAATGACGTTAGTTCAATGCATTCAGCTCACAAAAATAGACAAAAATTAAATAATTAAAATAATAAAATAAATAAATAATAAAATAAATGACATCACCAAATATTGGCTTGATGGCAATATATATATTGATTTTTCTGTATAGGCTTCAAATAACTGTCACCTGCGGTCTGTCGTCGCGGTCGGCATGCATACTGTCTCAAGTTGAAATGCAAAAACTGAATCCATGTTGAATTAACATCTTTGACTAATTATAAGTTACCTCCTGAATAGTCATTATGTTAACTTGAAATGCCAAAGTTGAATCAATGTTAAAACCTGACCAGAAAATCAATGTTGGGAGGAATAATTGAATCAATGTGAAAAATTTACTCAAACATCAACATTCAAAAATGCAAGTTGAATAAGGTTGAAATAATGTAGGTTTATCAACTCAATCTTACTTCAAAGTTGAATCAATGTTGACATGCCAACGTTGAATTTGTTGTCATTGAATCAAAGTTGAGTCAATGTTGAAATGCCAACGTTGAATTTGTTGTCGTTGAATCAAAGTTGAATCAATGTTGATATGCCAACGTTGAATTTGTTGTCGTTGAATCAACGTTGAATCAATGTTGAAAAGTCAACGTTGAATTTGTTGTCGTTGAATCAAAGTTGAATCAACGTTGAAATGCCAACGTTGAATTTGTTGTCGTTGAATCAAAGTTAAATCAACGTTGAAATGCCACTGTTGAATTTGTTGTCGTTGAATCAATGTTGAATCAACGTTGAAATGCCAATGTTGAATTTGTTGTCGTTGAATCAACGTTGAAATGCCAACGTTGAATTTGTTGTCGTTGAATCAACGTTGAATCAACATTGAAATGTCAACGTTGAATTATGGTCGTTGAATCAACGTTGATTCAACGTTTATCAACGTCTCAACATAAATTCAACGTTGAATCAACGTTGAATCAACATTGTGTGCCTGCTGGGTGGTTATGTTTGGATTATTATTATTGGTAGTTGTAGATGTCCAACTTGCTTGTAGAGGACAAAATCATGTTACTACAGCCATTTGTAGTTATAAATCAAATTGCAAACAACAGTTGAGCAACCATTTTGTATGAAACGTATTAATATATCATGTGCACTGTAAGGTAATATCACTGCAAACACTGCACTCTTAAATTAAATAGTAAAAGCCCAAAGAAGAAAATGGAAGGAAGAAAAACTGCTTAATGAATTAGAAAAACATAAGAAAAGGAAAACTGATGATGATCCCAAGAAAAAAGAAGAGAAAGAAGAAGGTCAGTGAGTTCGTACAAAGTGTTACTATAATTGGTGTTAGGTGAAAAATTGTCTCTTTGAATTACAGTAACTTTCATTTTAATAGTTGTCTTTTAAAAAAAGTATTAAAATAAAACATTTCATCATTTGCTTGAAAATATGTGATCCAAGTTACAGTAAGTTATGGTTGTAGCATTTTAACTGTTAATTTGCCTTAAGTCTATACAACTCAGGGGCGGATCCAGATATATTTTCTGACAGTCTTCCAAATTATCTTTGTTGATCTGTCCTCCATTTTTGACCGTCTTCCGACAAAAAACATTAGATGCCCGACAATGTAAACTTGAAAATCTGACCGTCTTCCGGAAGACCCAGAAGACGGCCTAAATCCGCCCATGAGTCAACTATGTACAGTATGATAATTTAGTTAAGTACATATGTATGTATGTATTCTCTTAACTTTGCTTCTCTATCAGATGCCATAACTAGGACGGTCAGCATTGCCTTGCCTGGGTCCATCTTGGACAATGCCCAGTCTCCAGAGTTGAGGACATACCTGGCAGGACAGGTGGGTATTAATGACAATTATATATCAAAGAAAATTCTTGAGGATTCTTTTTATTGTTACTGTAATTTTATTATTTTATTTTCACTGTTTTAACTGATTTTAGAAAATCTGTGGGACGCACGGGGATATTTTTTATGGAATGTGTCATAAAAGAATTTATTATATTTTATTATTTGAGAAGAATGCCTCTGAAGCTGGGTGCTGGTGGGCTCTGCTTATGACGAGCTTAGTTCATGAATATACTCTTAAAAGTTCAGCAAATATTATTAATACTTTATCTCATTTGCTATGCAATAAATGTTTTTCATGGATGTTAAGGCAAATGCATTATTTGTCCCCTTTTGTGGGTTACTATATGTATTAGGTATTTGCTACTTATCATACAGGTTTATGTGTATGTGTGTATATACTGGTATATAAACATCAGTTTTGGTTGCAGATAGCCAGAGCAGCTGTAGTCTTCAAGGTGGACGAAGTGATCATCTTCGATGAGACAGGATCAGCTGAAAAGTAAGAAATAGTGAAAATTTTTATATGCAAAGCAATAAGGGATAAACACACATTTATTACTAGTTGCATAGCTAGCATGTTCATTTCAGAAAAAAAATTTGACAGAGAAGTTATTTAGCTTTGTTTTTGCTGTTTATTTTTTATTCAAGATTGTAAATGAAAATAAAAGAAATAAACAATGTATTTTGTTTTATTCAAAGTGAAATTGGAATTATATAGAGAGATTGGTATGTTATTTTGGTCTGTAAAAGAAATTGCATTATTTTAATAACAGAACAAAAGCATCTCATTGTATTTTGTGTCAATTCTCAACAATGCCGCAGCTGTGATCTCCTCATTTTAGAATCCCCCAAATGCAGTTAGCTTTGTTATATATATTTCAGTACAACCAGTGGTTCATACACAGGCGTTGGTAAGAAGGGACACGCTAATGTCCAGCTGGCCCGGATACTGCAGTACCTGGAGTGTCCACAATACCTGAGAAAGTCCCTGTTTCCACAGCACACTGATCTACAGTATGCAGGTCTGACATCTTTCTTCTAGCTATTGTATCTAGCTGTTTTATTTCAGAACAGCATTTTAGTTATCTTGATTGGTAAAGTGAGTCTTTGTATTCTGGAGTGGAGTCTGGTTAGAGTCTTTGGTCTGTTTCACTAAAGGAAAAGAGCTGAAAGCAAAGATGACACAGAAAGTTGGCAGACTAAGTTTTCAAAATTACCTAAAATATTGCTTATAGAATTTTTAATTTTTTACTAAATTTTGAGAAAATTGTTATTTTTTAAACAAGATAATGACTTTTTTGTAAAAAACAGCCAATTTATTTTTATGTTTGTCAGGTACTAGAATCATGTAGATTTACTGCAGTGTAGGAAGATCACTATCTCTTGCTGCAAAGAATCAAGACTTACTGTTTTCAGCTGCCCTAGATGCTAGCTGCTGTCAGAATGATATAGTAATATGTATAATGTCAAGATTGCCATATGTTTCTGCCTCTGGGTCTTGTGAATCAAAAGGGTTTATATAAAATTTTAGATACACATGAAGCAAGTGTGAGATGCATATTAAGCAAGTGTAGATTTCCAGTAATGGAATGTGCATATAAACTACTTCTGCTAGATTTTATATGACTTAAGTAATGTCAACATGCCAAGTTGCAAACCAAATCAAACTCGAGTTCAGCCAAAAATAGCTTAAATTAAAACTGCACCTACTTTTAATCTGTGTTTGTTATTTGAATGACCTATTTTTCTGACCCCCTAATTCATAAAGGTCCACTACGGACCTGTGTATATTGCATAATCATCACTATCACTCACATGTATGTATGTATAGCTGGGTGTGCAACTGCATACTTATTCAAAGAGACTGCTGAGGGATATTTATACCACATAAAGAAAGCACAACAAACTGTTCCTATATCATTTTTGGAAAATACGAAATGATAGGTACCCTTTGGTATTTCTTTAAGTTACGCTTTTTGAAACTATTCAGTGGCATTTGGTCTGGTTCAGTGGCAAAAGTTTGATTTCAAATGCATCTTGAAGTTTGCCAAATATTTCTGCTTCCAGGTCTCCTGAATCCCCTGGACTGTCCCCATCACATGCGGGCGGAGGACGAGTGTAGCTACAGGGAAGGCGTGGTGCTGGACAAACCAGTGAAGGAAGGGAAAGGATCCTATGTTAACATTGGGTTAAGGAAGGTTTGTGACTCAGAATAATAATAATAATAATAATAATAATAATAGTAGTATTAGTAGTAGTAATATTAGTACTAATATCAATAATTGTTATAATAATAGTAATGGTATAAGTCTAACAAGAATATTCACCAAAGAACTTAGTCTTAGTCTTAGGTCCTCCTGTCCAATGTAGGACATTGGACGGCAAACTCTTTCCAACTTGTTTGGTCGGCAGCAGCACTCTCTATCTCCTCCCAAAATTCACCTAAACTTATTGACTAAAATTCAGTTTACTTCCGACTCGTAATTCAGGATAGATCTGTAGTAGTCTTCTTAGGAAAAGTAGAAACTGAAACAGCATGCCATGATTTCCATGCTATAAATTAAAACAGCTATTTTGTGTACAGTTGTGTGAATTGATCTTCAGATGGTGTACATTTTTTTTCAGGAGTGTCAGGTGGATTTACAGTTACAAATGGGTGTGAGAGTAACTGTGAAATTAAAATCTACACAATCAGGTAATAAGAATAAGAATACATGCGAAGTCTGAAGCCACTGATTTGACTCTATATTTGAAAGAAATCATTCTGTATAAACAGCATATAATTTTTAACATAGATACTTCTTTTCACTATTAACTATGAATTAAAAGATGATATCAAAAAGATAATAATGTATTTTTTTTACTATTATATATTTCTTTGGGCTGTAGTCTTCAATCAAACATATAAGACAAATTGAAATGATGTTTAAAGGGGGTCTTTCCGATATGAGGGAAAATAAAACATATCCCAAACTTTTTCTTATATATGAAGGTCACGATCTAAACCAAAATTCACCTTTGAGGTAGACGGCAATCAAAATAATTAATTATTTCACATTCGAGTCTGTATTGGAGAACGTCCTCTCCCCAAAAAAGAGAAGACGACTACCGAAAGGTTTTAGCCAATCAGAGTGCGTTGCCTAAAATAGCGCTCGTACACTAGGAGAAACAAATATGGCGCGGTGGAGTTCGAAGTAAGTCGTTTACAGATGCACGTTAGTTAAAACTCTCTCCCTTCATTGTTCGTGAACAGGTTTGTGCACTTAAACATTTAAAGAATTCATTTAACTTCTCGTCGGTTAAAATAGTCCAAAAATCAACGAATGGCTTGGAAATATTTACGACGGAGTGTAGCCTATTATGTCAACAGTGCTTGATGCCGTAATTCTCAATGCCGATTCACCGAATGAGTAACTTGTACCAGGAAATATACCAGTGACATGATTAGAGACAGTGATATTTTTCGGGTCAACTGAACCAGCCCTTTTCGGTTGGATATTTATGAACGACTGTTACTTTTTTTTGTTGTTTGCTATGCTTTCTGAGCCGCAATTTTGACATCGCGATTTGCACGCACAGCGTAGCACGGACTACAAATGCGTTCCAGACGATTTTGATACTTACTGGCAGTAGTGGTGAGCATCGTGCAGATGTCAAAATCGTCAATAGGAGTGCCTGAATTTTGTGCTACGCACACACGTATCTTATCTTGCTTTTCTAGTCGATCTGTTTTTATACTTTTCAGATCGAGAGTAGGCCTATTGTTGATGAGGCAAGCAGTCAGAGCAGTCCAGAACTAGAGGGTAAAGAGCTCCCTGAGGTAAAGAGTTTTCTGTTATTTTTAAATAATACAGGCCTTTTAGTTAATCTGGCATATTCCTTAGTTTTGATAGTAATGTGTAGGACCCACCTTACCCTCACCTATATTCACATGTAATAATCCACACATACAAAAAACTTATAGTTTAGGGATAACAATTGATACGCTTGAGTGCAGGACAATGATTAATTGAAGTGAAACCCATTTTGAACAGTTCACAACATTATTACTAGCATGCAATTAAATCAGTGACAATTATTATTATTATTAGTTTTATTATTATTTTACAGCATACTATCTTGTGATGTCAGCCTCATTAGAAAAAAAGCCCTGTATAAAGGTTTAGTAGAGTTGGCAGTGATACATAGCACTTCTAGGTCCAGTAGTACAAGGCTTGGAAGAGGTGTGAGATCAGGAGGATTGACTCAAGAACATGAAAGGAGAATTCAGTAACTCACAGAAGAGGTATAAAACTCATTAAATCTTTATTGAAAAGATAAATTCTAAGTTTCTCACAATACACAAACACCATTCATATTCCTTCTTATTTTCAAAGTAAATTTATTCGATAAAATTTGGTGGTGTGAAATCCAGTCCTTATGGTTGTTTTAGTGTTCATACATTTTCAAATATTTTATTTTTGAAGTAAGCTATTGTACATATCAAAACAGAAATGACAGATATAAAAGTGAATATATTTTTTTTCATTATCAGAGCATACATGATGGTGTTGCCAAGAAAATGATGGTGTTGCCAAGGAAAGTGCTGAATACATTGTGACAAGTGTGATGGAAATCCTGGCCTTGCACTGGATATAAAGATGCTTTTGCTAGAGAATTTACCAAGCAATGACTCAGCATCAGTGGAGATGGGACTGGCCCATCTCCCACTCACTGTAATGTCCCCTACATTTTGACTGCCGTTGAATTTGCTGGATTACTTCACTTTGAAGAAAATCACAGAATAACTATTACTACGAGTATCAGTTTACTGACCAAACATTCATAAAACCTGTAATATGCAAGTCACTGAGTAGAAGGATTCTTTTCATTCTACTGTAATTTGTGCAACCATTCAGTGAACATAAAAAATAAAGGCATAGAAAAACAAGGTGCTTTCATTTATCCCTTTCTCATATCAAAAGTAAAATGCAACTCTGTACACAATCTGTTCATAAAATCAATCATTTTAAAAGTTAATGTCATACAAGGAAATAATGTATGTCTGGATGGATTTATAAAAGAAAAGTTTATGTGAGGTAATCATCATTTTGATTAAAAAAAAAATCTTATATACATATAAGGACCACGGTGCCTTGAGTCTCTTGGTTCCATCTGCACCATGGCTGCTTAGAAATGTGTACTTGTAATTCCCATGTCAAATTCCTGGTTTGTAAGACTGGAATGTACCTTTATTTGTGCTAATTGTTATGTAACAGCTTGAGGTCTTACTGTCATCCATGATTTTGAGTGCTTGCTTTGCTGCTTAGTATACCTAAAAACAAAACATCGACTATTGGAAAGACTTCAATGCATTTTTTTGTGAAATTAATAGCACCCACTATCTGTAATGTCTACGCCAGACATAAGAGCACTGAATAGAGCATGGTTATCAAAATTATTTGTTTCAAAATCCAATTTATTATATAATGTTCCCCACAATAAGTACTGATATCCTGTGCTTGTCACAATTCTAGGACTAGCTGCCATGGCAGTGTTAAACTTTATAATAAAATGGCATTGTTCCAAGTACTAACATGCATTAGATTGATATTGATGGCAAGGTGTACTGAACATGGTAAAATAAACAGCTATTGTGTGTTTGGATTCTGGGTGTCAGGTACTTACTTTGGCTCTGGCTCTATGTTGGCCTTGAACCTGATGTAGGGGTAGATGTTACCACATGCATATTACCTGGATAAAAAAATATATATACCAGTGTATTATCCTCATTCTCCAGAGATTCCCCATGAAGTCAACTTTAAAAACATTACAGAGAATAAACATTTACTACCATCAGATGCTGCAATTAATGTGCTCGCTTTAAATCTTTTAATTTAAATTAAATTCAAATAAGGTAAATAGTGAAAGGTTGTTTTTTCTCTTTTTTTTTTTTTTTTTTTTTTTTTTTTTGGACTTGAGTATATAACGACGTTAAGTAAGCCGACAAAAACCAGTCTTTAATAGAAGACTATTTAGCTCAATCCTTGTTTGTACTGACTGCTCTAAAGAATAATAAACTTTTCTGCGTACAGCAGGGATAACAGGGGCGGATCCAGAGATATAGATCTATTCTGACAGTCTTCCGAGTAATGTTGATCCATCCTCCATTTTTGACCGCCTTTCGACAGAAATATTACATATACCCGCCAATGAAAACTTGAAAATCTAACCGTCTTCCGGAAGAACCAGAAGACGCCCTAAATCCGCCTCCTGAATATGTTCTCAATGAAAGAGTCGGACGTGATAAGAGATCGAAATAACCTACCCATATCCAGCAGAATTTTGTCAGTTTCTCGCTTGTCAGTTTTATTTCCTACTTCTGCTTTGTCTACCTCACCGGCCTGCCAATGAAAATAACATCCTCTGCTTCTGCATTTCCCGTTTTATTTCCTTTTTCATTGTCC
The DNA here is from genome assembly GCF_051362555.1 of Lingula anatina. NCBI lineage: Eukaryota > Metazoa > Brachiopoda > Lingulata > Lingulida > Lingulidae > Lingula > Lingula anatina. The sequence goes on along the minus strand of NC_141769.1, from coordinate 20,270,306 downwards.
CGTAGAGTTATTCTTCTCTCTTTCAACTCACGTGTACTCGGACTACCCTCCATCTTGGTTTGCAGTGACATCCGGGTCTTCTCCAGAGCGTAGTAAACAGTAGTATTCAGTCATATGCAAATTGAGGCAAGTCCCAGAATTCCATGCGTAGGGGAGTAATGGCGAGAAGTTTAGACGAAAAAAAAAATGCTGCGCTTTTTTTTCTTTAAGTGATCTTAAAAACCTATACCTCGACCTTTATTTTCTCAACGGTTTCGTGTGAGACATGCTTTGGGGTTCAGGATCAAATAGGCAAAGTTTCAGAGAAAGGCCTATTTAAGCGTCTACAGCGGAAAGACATCCTTTAATAAAAGTGGGTATTATGTAAAGAAGATTGTAGTTTTATAGTTCAGTAGCAGACTTCATCTAATTTATCTTTCCTAGATAAAAAGACTCTGAAAGGCAAAGTCGTCCCCCCTTCTGTTCCAAGACAGGAGGAGGATTTTTACTGGGGATACAGTGTGCGTCTAGCTGACAGTCTCAGCTCTGTGTTCACAGAATCTCCTTATGATGGTGGATATGATTTGATGATTGGGACTTCAGAGAGAGGAGAAAATGTGGACACTCTGAAGATGAAGGATTTTAGGTGAGAATCCAGATTTTGGAAATACTCCAATTTATTGTTTTGTAAAGCTTTCTATAAATAACCATTTCTTATGATGCCAACAAATCAGCCATAGCTTGTTGTTAAATAGTCCCATATAGTTTATGATCTGCAGATACAGTTTTACAAAGCATTTTTCACTGTGAATTTGAAATTATTAAAAAATTGTAGCTGTATCTGTTTGGGATATGAGAGCACAGAAATATAATACCACTTTCCTCAAAATTACATTTTCAGCACCCTATGATTTTACTCAGTTCCTTGGCCATTCTCTTTATTCCAGACACTTACTTGTAGTGTATGGTGGTGTCCAGGGTCTGGAGGCCAGTCTAGAGGTGGACACTAAGTTGCACATAGAGGACCCTAGTTTGCTGTTTGACCATTATCTTAACACTTGCCCTGGTCAGGGGAGTAGGACTATAAGAACTGAGGTAAGTTATATAGCACGACTGTGTGGACTGTGGTAATTGTATGTATACAGCAGGAAGAAGCAAAGGTCACTGGCAGGTTGCCCATTAATGGTTTTATTCAATTTGTTAATTGGATTTGATGGGTGAAAATTAGATAAATCACAGCTCCTCAAATACAGCGTTTAAAGTTAGATGTAAAATTTGGCTTTAAAAATGCATGTAAAATACTTCCTAGTAAGAACACCCATACTGTAAGTGAATTAAGTAGAATTGTGGCAAAAAAATTATAATAGAGAATCCACAGGGTTCCACACAATTTGATTACACCTATCCACCATATGAAATCTCTGCTGACACCAAGCATGAATATTAAGTTCTGTCTAGATAAATCACTGCTTAAATTAATTATGTACCTATTGTTGTTTATTTATTATTTCAGGAGGCCATTTTGATTACCATGTCAGCCTTACGACCACACATTCAAAGGATTTCATCCACAAGCTGACATAACCACACCTCCTTAAGACTTTAGAGCAGTTCACAGTTGTTTGAAAAGCAATGGATTTGTTGCTTTTTATTTCACAGACTAACTTTTCAGAAGATGGGAAAAGAAAAGTTGATGTGTTTCTTCATCATACATATGGCAAAGAAACATTATTGAACAGTAAAAAAGATAGCTTGACAGATAGCTCGTTTTTACTTTTATCATTCAAAGCTACTCTGCAAATTTGAAGTAAAACAAACAGTTTGGCACTCATAGGGTGAATGATGCCAAATTACATGCAAAAAATGAAAAATCGGTAACTTTCATAAATTTGAAGTACATTCAGTGTCTTGTAGGGGTCCATGTTCCACCCTACCCAGGTTCTTCTAATATTCTACTTGTCACTGATGCTTGGGAGAGGGAATATAACCACAGACTCACATATTCAGTTCCAAGTCTAAAAGTCCTTTATTAAGTCCAAGCATTCAGCCTTTATACACACTATCTCCAGAGAATCTATCTGCATGCCACAGTGGCAGCAACTCATTTAAGGATGTAGATAACAGGGGTAGCTATCTTCTAAACCGGCCAAGATATACCGACATGTTACATATCAATAGAAAGCTTATTTCAACAGCTCTTCATTTCATATCCTTATTTTATTATGTAATCGTTACGTAATGAGATATAATGCTTAATAGGTGTGCTCAACATGATCTTTACACCTTAAAAACTAGAAGTCCACTACAAATGGACATGTGTAGACAGCTTGACTCGTGAGCCCTCATAGGGATCAACAAGAATGCGCCTCAAATTAGCGATATGTGTTAAACTAGCAGAGATATCAAAATAAACTTGGTTTCCAGTTCAACGAGACCCCCTAGCCTAACTAAAGCATGCCTAAGTTGAAAACGGAGCTGATGTTATGAAATCCCAGACACATACTTTCAGACAAACCTTAGATCTAACGAATGAATACCAGCTTTCATCGGTTGAAAGTTCTAATTAATTTTGACACTGGTCTATATCGTTCTCTTGAAGCCATAAACTGAAGCAGAGAAATCAGCCTTTTAGTGCTCCCCGGAGATTCCAACGTTATATAATCAGTGAGCTGCATTGGCAAGCTGAGAAATTTAGTTATTTATACTGGTTCAGCCCTCTACTCACTGCCTATGTAACTGTCACTATGTCTTTCATCCATTTTCAACATTATTATTGAACATTTTCAACCGGAGGCCCCCTCCATGCATTGACAGCAGCCACCATGTTAGTCGTGACGTCAGCCTTCTTCACCACGTGACACCTAGGGGGAGTGCCTTTGCCCATATACGTCTCATCTATATGTCTGCTTTTTAAAGCTTTAATAGATCGTCAGAATTAAGTTCACTGATAAATTCAAAATGAAAAGTATTGTTTGGCAAGTGAAAGCGCGACGTTACTCACAGAATGTGAAAGGCTTAGCAGCAATCTAGTACGGGGAAATATACAGCTGCACAGTGGAGCTGCCAATCAAACACATATATGGACAAGTGTGACCTACTTTAAAACTCAGACACGCTACCACAGGGGTAAATCAGCAATTAGGCTACAATTACGGGTTTATTTGTAAACTTCCATTATTTTAAGATAGGCTGATATGTAGTTGATATTTCATCTATCTAATACTGACAAATTCAGAAAAACACCCAAATTTTGACAATTTACTGTTAATTACTACCTTAAATACTAATTGCAATGCAATAGATAACAATTGAGGGCTTCTACTTTAAAGTTATATCAGTCCTACATATCAGGTATACCTATACAGAGGATGATAAATATTCATTCAAGACTGAAGTAAGGTGAATGATAATATGCTGACTGATTACAAGTATAAACATAATATGTAAATGAGTGATTTCATCACATGCATTTAGTGGACCTTAACAGTCTGTGTTAAAAAAAGAAAGTATTTTATTTCCTAAAGATTTTGAAAGAATGTAATAGAACCGATATAAATATGCCATGATAGAAATCTATTATTCAATATATCACTTCATTTTTTGATTATGAATTTTTTTATTATAAATGTAAAAAGGGATAACAATTTGGTTTGGTGGGAAAAGTGCCATAAAACAGAATTTTCCTGGGGTAAACATTTTCCATACTTACCAATGGTTAATGAATTTGTTGCAACACTCAAAGTTAGTTGTTTATCATTTCTTAAGAGATTATTATGGAGGGTAGCCATATATGAAGGTGCACGTGGTCCGATAGCAAGCACAGATTTTGGAATAATTGGGCTAACCACCTTATTGGTGCTACATGGATTTTTATGTACAGACACAGATGTGTCTGTACATATAGCCGTCACCTGCGTCTGTCGTCGCCGTCGCTGTCGCCGTCGCCGTCGCCGTGCACTCAGTGATAACACGATAAGTGGAATACCGTTTTACATTTTGTATTCCAATTTAAAAAACTGATGAATATTCATAATCCGCAGGTCAAGTTCGAAAATCAGCGTGATCGGGCCATTTTTAGGGAAGTTATGCTGTTTTTTCCCTTTTTTAGCATATATGCAGCACCGATAACACGATAAGTGGAAAACCATTATACCTTTTGGCTTGAAACTTACAAAACTGATGAATATTCATAATACGCAGGTCAAGTTCGAAAATCAGCATGATCGGCCATTTTTAGGGAAGTTATGCTGTTTTTTCCCTTTTTTAGCATATATGCAGCACCGATAACACGATAAGTGAAAAACCATTTTACCTTTTGGTATGAAAGTTACAGAACTGATGATTATTCATAATACACAGGTCAAGTTCGAAAATTAGCATGATCGGGTCACTTTTAGGGAATTTATGCTGTTTTTATGTACAGACACAGATGTGTCTGTACATATAGCCATCATCTGCGTCTGTCGTCGCCGTCGTCGCCGTCGCCGTGCACTTTTACCGATAACACGATAAGTGGAAAACCATTTTGCCTTTTGATTTGAAACTTGCAGAACTGATGAATATTCATAATACGCAGGTCAAGTTCGAAAATCAGCATGATCGGGTCACTCTTAGGGAATTTATGCTGTTTTTTCACTTTTTTCAACATATATGCAGCACCGATAACACGATAAGTGGAAAACCATTGTACCTTTTGACTTGAAACTTACAGAACTGATGTATATTCATAATATGCAGGTCAAGTTCGAAAATCGGCATGATTGGGCCAATTTTAGGGAATTTATGTTGTTTTTTCACTTTTTCAGCATATATGCAGCACCGATAACACAATAAGTGGAAAACCATTTTACCTTTTGGCTTGAAACTTACAGAACTGATGAAAATTCTTAATACGCAGGTCAAGTTCGAAAATCAGCATGATTGGGCCATTTTTAGGGAATTTATGCTGTTTTTTCACTTTTCAATATAAATGCAACACTGATAACACAATATAAGAAAAACGGATTAGCCAATTGGCATTATATTCACAGGAGTGGTCAATCTTACTAAAATGCAGGTTGAGTTCGAAAATCAGCATAATCGGGCCATTATTTTAGAAGTTATACTGTTTTTTCACATTTCCTCAGATTCAATTATTAGGCATGTTAACAGTCTCATTATTGAACTAATTAGATGCGTAAAAGTGTTTGTTTGATATTTCCTGCATCTTTACAACATTGTTAGTTGATTATGTAAAAAAACATGGTAAACTTGTTATCATGTATTGTGTAATAAAGTGTCAAAAATGGAAATAAACTCATATCATTGCAGTTTGTCAGATTCAATCATCCACTATGTTCAGAATCTCAGAATGGAGGAAATTGGACATTTAACACTGTTCTATTGATACTTTTCCCATCTCATCAATTTTCTTAGTTGGTCATATAAAAATGGCAGTAAAATGTTTATTTTGTTTTATGTTAAAAAAGTGTTAAAAATGGAAATAAACCCATTTCAGGACAGTGCTGTCTTGTTTCACTTTTTTCAACATATATGCAGCACCAATAACACCATAAGTGGAAAACCATTGTACCTTTTGACTTGAAACTTACAGAACTGATGAATATTCATAATATGCAGTTCAAGTTCGAAAATCGGCATGATTGGGCCATTTTTAGGGAATTTATGTTGTTTTTTCACTTTTTCAGCATATATGCAGCACCGATAACACAGTAAGTGGAAAACCATTTTACCTTTTGGCTTGAAACTTACAGAACTGATGAAAATTCTTAATACGCAGGTCAAGTTCGAAAATCAGCATGATTGGGCCATTTTTAGGGAATTTATGCTGTTTTTTCACTTTTCAATATAAATGCAACACTGATAACACAATATAAGAAAAACGGATTGGCCAATTGGCATTATATTCACAGGAGTGGTCAATCTTACTAAAATGCAGGTTGAGTTCGAAAATCAGCATAATCGGGTCATTATTTTAGAAGTTATACTGTTTTTTCACATTTCCTCAGATTCAATTATTAGGCATGTTAACAGTCTCATTATTGAACTAATTAGATGTGTAAAAGTGTTTGTTTGATATTTCCTGCATCTTTACAACATTGTTAGTTGATTATGTAAAAAAACATGGTAAACTTGTTATCATGTATTGTGTAATAAAGTGTCAAAAATGGAAATAAACTCATATCATTGCAGTTTGTCAGATTCAATCATCCACTATGTTCAGAATCTCAGAATGGAGGAAATTGGACATTTAACACTGTTCTATTGATACTTTTCCCATCTCATCAATTTTCTTAGTTGGTCATATAAAAATGGCAGTAAAATGTTTATTTTGTTTTATGTTAAAAAAGTGTTAAAAATGGAAATAAACCCATTTCAGGACAGTGCTGTCTTGTTTACATTTTGGCATTTTCAAGATGTGACTTTGAAGTTCCATGGGCCTGAAGACCTTTGCTTGTCATGTTTTCTGAATGTCCATGTTACTAATATTTTATTAATAACATTTGATGGTTATTATGCTGTTAAACATTATGTAACGTTGCATCAAAATTTGAAGAAACCCCTATTTAGGGCACTGCTCCTATGATGACCATTTAAGGGAAAACATGTCACTTGCTGTTTTCAAACTTACAAGAAAGAAACATGGGTCTAACTTACAGCCTCAGTAGGCAATGCAGTCTGTTTGGTAAATTTTTCTGGCAATTTAACAGTTTTTTGTGAAAATTTAATTTTTCACTTATTGACATTTTCAAGGTGCGACTTAGAACCTCCACGGGCTTGAAGACCCTTGCTAGTCACATTTTCTGAAAATCCATGACACGTATATTTTATCATTTAAAATTGATGGTCATTATGCTGTTAAGCATTATGTAATGTTGCATCAAAATAGAAGAAAACACTATTTGGTGCTGCTGCCATGATGACCATTATGGGAAAACGGTGTTACTTATTACTGTCAAACTTTCAAAAAAGAAACACAGGACTAAAATGCAGCCCGAGTTGGAAAAGCAGTCTAATTGGCTTCTTTTTCTGGAAGTTATACACTTAGTGAAATATTCATTATCTTTTTGGCATATTCATTGTGGGACTCAGAGCTCCCATGGACATGAAGCCTAATGGTAATCAAATTTTCTACATGTCCATGCTATTTATAGTCAATAATCAAAAATTGGTGATAATTATTCTATAATTATTATGTAATGTTACATCAAAATTGACAATAATCTTTTTGCACTGCTACTGCAAACATTATGAAAAGAAAACTGTGTTACTTATTATTATATTTAACTTATAAGTACGATTTTTAGGATTGGCATGCAGTTCAAATTAGAAAGCCAGGTCAATTGGGTCATCATTTTTATTAAATTTATGCATTTTTTGTGAAATTTTCATTTTTCTCATTCTGGCACTTTCTAATTGAAAACTTGAACTCTGATGGGCCTGGAGCCTTATGCTTTTACTTTCATCAGTGTTACCTGTTGTGCATAATTAAAATTTTATGTTGACTGTGCAGTTAAACATAATGTATTATTGCATCAGAATTGGGCAGTCTCCTGTTTTTGTGCATTATTGTTTTCTGCTTTTCTTAAGGTGTGACTTATGGGCCTGAAGACCTTTGATAGACAAATTTGTGTGGTCAGTCTGTTAATTCCCCTTGGGTATTCACAAGGCTAATTTCAGTGCTATAAACTCATTTACCTAATTAAGTAGCCATTAATTGAAATTTCATAAAGCACACTTGTTGATATTTCCCTGTTAAGCTCTCTGCTAGATAACATAGTGTCCATAATAAGGAAGCAGTGAATAACAGCTTCATTAGAATTATATTTTTGTTGTTTCTATTTAATTTTTTCTCCAACACTGGCATTTTTGAAGATGTGATTTTTAACTCCCATCCACCTGAGGCTGTGCACATTTTCAGTATTTCCACATAAGCAGCTGTATTGGTATTTATGTCTTTAAACACAATGTAATATTATTTTATGCACTGTCATCATTTTTCATATATAGGGACTTTCATCATGTGAATTTTAACTCTCATGGTCCTGACATTGTAATCTTATTGAAAGGGTGGATTAAGACCATCTTCTGGGTCTCCTGGAAGACAGTCAGATTTTACAGTTTATATTAACGGGTTTCTGTTGGAAGACTATCAAAATGGAGGATGGATCAACAAAGATACTTTGGAATACTGTCAGAAAATATCTCTGAATCTGCTCCTGTTATTGACCATGTTACCTGTTGTGCATGATTAAAAATCAGTGTTGACTGACTGTGCTATTATAAGCATTTATTATTGCATCAAAATTGACATAATGACCTATTTTGCATCTTTTTTTTTCTGTTTTTTGTCTGTACATTTGACAGCTTTGCTGCCTTGTTTCACTTTTTTCAGCATATATGCAGCACTGATAACACGATAAGTGGAAAACCATTTTACCTTTTGACTTGAAACTTACAAAACTGATGAATATTCATAATACACAGGTCAAGTTCGAAAATCAGCATGATTGGGTCATTTTTCGGGAATTTATGCTGTTTTTTATGTACTGACACATATAGCCGTCATCTGCGTCTGTCGTCGCCGTCGTTGCCGTCGTCGCCGTCGCCGTGCACTTTTACCGATAACACGATAAGTGGAAAACTGTTTTTTCTTTTTGTTTGAAGCTTACAGAACTGATGAATATTCATAATACGCAGGTCAAGTTCGAAAATCAGCATGATCGGGTCACTTATAGGGAATTTATGCTGTTTTTTCACTTTTTTCAGCATATATGCAGCACCGATAACACGATAAGTGGAAAACCATTTTACCTTTTGGCTTGAAACTTACAGAACTGATGAATATACATAATACGCAGGTCAAGTTCGAAAATCAGCGTGATTGGGTCATTTTTAGTGAATTTAGGCTATTTTTTCTCTTTTTTCAGCATATATGCAGCACCGATAACACGATAAGTGGAAAACCATTTTACCTTTTGGCTTGAAACTTATAGAACTGATAAATATTCATAATATGCAGGTCAAGTTCGAAAATCAGCACGATCGGGTCACTTATAGGGAATTTATGCTGTTTTTTCACTTTTTTCAGTATATATGCAACACTGATAACACAATATAAGAAAAACAGATTGGCCAATTGTCATTATACTCACAGGAGGGGCCAATCTTACTAAAACGCAGGTTGAGTTTGAAAATCAGCATAATCAGTCCATTATTTTAGAAGTTCTGCTGTTTTTTCACATTTCCTTACATTCAATTCTTAGGCATGTTAACAGTCTCATTATTGAATTAATAAGATACGTAAAAGTGTTTGTTTGACATTTCCTGCATCTTTACAACATTGTTAGTTGATTTTGTAAAAATGATGGTAAACTTGTTATCATGTATTGTGTAATAAAGTGTCAAAAATGGAAATAAACTCATATCATTGCAGTTTGTCAGATGCATTCATCCACTATGTTCAGAATCTCAGAATGGAGGAAGTTGGACATTTAACACTGTTCTATTGATACTTTTCCCATCTCATCAATTTTCTTCATTGGTCATATAAAAATGGCAGTAAACTGTTTATTTTGTTTTATATTAAAAAAGTGTTAAAAATGGAAATAAGCCCATTTCAGAACAGTGCTGTCTTGTTTACATTTTGGCATTTTCTATATGTGACTTTGAAGTTCCATGGGCCTGAAGACGTTTGCTAGTTACATTTTCTGAATAACCTAATATTAATATTATTATTAATATTAATATATACTAATATTTTATAATTAAAAATTGATGGTCATTATGCTGTAAAACATTATGTAATATTGCATCAAAATTTGAAGAAACCCCTATTTTGGGCACTGCTCCCATGATGACCATTTAAGGAAAATCATGTCACTTACTGTTCTCAAACTTACAGGAAAGAAACATGGGACTAAAATACAGCTTCAGTAGGCAATGCATTCTGTTTGGTAAATTTTTCTGGCAATTAAACAGTTTTTTGTGAAAATTTAATTTTTCACATATTGGCATTTCCAAGGTGTGACTTAGAACCTCCACAGGCTTGAAGACCCATGCTAGTCACATTTTGTGAAAATCCATGACACTTATATTTTATTATTAAAAATCGATGGTCATTATGCTGTTAAGCATTATGTAATGTTGCATCAAAATAGAAGAAAAAACAATTTTTGGTGCTGCTGCCTTGATGACCATTATGGGAAAACCGTGTTACTTATGACTGTCAAACATTCAAAAAAGAAACACAGGACTAAAATGCAGCCTGAGTGAGAAAAGCAGTCTAATTGGCTTCTTTTTCTGGAAGTTATACATTTTAGTGTAATATTCATTATCTTTTTGGCATATTCATTGTGGGACTCGGAGCTCCCATGGACATGAAGCCAAATGGTAATCATATTTTCTACATGTCCATCCTATTTATAGTCAATAAACAAAAATTGGTGATAATTATTCTCTAATTTATTATGTAATGTTACATCAAAATTGACAACAATCTTTTTGCACTGCTACTGCAAACATTATGAAAAGAAAACTGTGCTACTTATTATAATTTTAAACTTACAAGTACGATTTTTAGGATTGGCCTTCAGCTCATGAGAAAACCAGCTCTATTTGATTATCAAAAATGTATTTATGCATTTTTTGTGAAATTTTCATTTTTCTCATTCTGGCACTTTCTAAGTATAAACTTGAACTCTGATGGGCCTGGAGCCTTATGCTTTTACTTTCGTCTGTGTTACCTGTTGTGCATAAGTTGATGTTGACTGTGCAGTTAAACATAATGTATTACTGCATCAGGATTGGTAGTCTCCTATTTTGGGCATTATGGTTTTGTGCTTTGCTTAAGGTGTGACTTATGGGCCTGAAGACCTTTGAGTGGGTCAGTCTGTAAATTACCCTTGGGTATCAGTAGATTAATTTGAGAGTTATAAAGTCATTTGCTTTAATAGGCCATTAAATGAGATTACGTAAAGCACACTTGTTGATATTTCCCTGTAAACTCCCAAAGGTAAAGCTCTCTGCTAGATTAATAATAAGGAAGCAGTGATAATTATGCAGGTAAATTTTGTTTATTATTGCAAATAAGTTATATATATATATATATATATATATATATATATATATATATATATATATATATATATATCAAACTGGAAGGTTAAAAGTTTGAATAGCATCTTCATTGGAATTATATTTACCTCAAGCTCTGCCAAGGGGGTTATATTTTCACCCCTGTTTGTCTGTCATCCACATAACACAAAAAGTTATGGACCGATTTTGCAGAAATTTTCAGGAACTGTCGAAAGTGGGCCAAAGAGGACAATGATTAATTTTTGGTGGTGGTCTGGATCAATAATCAATCAATTATCAATAATAATCAACAATTGCTGCCTTGGCAGAGGTCTGCACTCTCAAAGTGCTTTTCTAGTTTTGTTGTTTTCCTTTATAATTTTTTCTCAAACACTTGCATTTGTAACTCTCATCTGCCTGGGGCTCTGCACATTTTCTGTATTTCCACATAAGCAGTTGTATTGTTTTTTATGTCTTTAAACATTATGTAATATTATTTTATGCACTGTCATCATTTTTCAAATATTGAGACTTTCATAATGTGAATTTGAACTCTCATGGTCCTGAAACTGTAATCTTATTGAAGGGGTGGATTGAGACCATCTTCTGGGTCTTCCGGAAGACAGTCAGGTTATTAAGTTTACATTGACTGGTATCTATTTTTTTCTGTTGGAAGACCATCAAAATGGAGGATGGATCAACATAGATACTTTGTAATACTGTCAGAAAATATCTCTGGGTCTGCTCCTGTTATTGACCATGTTACCTGTTGTGCAAGAGTAAAATTCAGTGTTGACCAACAGTGCTATTATAAGCATTATTTATTATTGCATCAAAATTAACAAAATGACCTTTTTTGCATCTTTATTTTCTGTTTTTTGTCTGTACATTTGACAGCTTTGCTGCCTTGTTCACTTTTTTCAGCATATATGCAGCACCGATAACACCATAAGCGGAAAACCAATTTACCTTTTGGCTTGAAACTTGCAGAACTGATAAATATTCATAATACGCAAGTCAAGTTTGAAAATCAGCATGATTCGATTATTGTTAGGGAATTTATGCTGTTTTTTCACTTTTTTTCAGCATATATGCAGCACTGATAACACAACAAGTGGAAAACTATTTTTTCATTTGGCTTGAAACTTACAGAACTAATGAATATTCGTAATACGCAGGTCAAGTTTGAAAATCAGCAAGATCGGGCAATTTTTATGGAAGTTATCCTGTTTTGTTTTTTTTTTTTGTTTGTTTGTTTGTTTGTTTTTTTTTTTTTTTTCAATTTTTTCAGCACTTTTATAACACCGATAACATGATAAGTGTAAAAATGTTTTTCCTTTTGGATTGAAATTTACAGAACTGGTGAATCTTTATAATACGCAGGTCAAGTTTGAAAATTGGCATGATTGGACTATTTTTACAAAAGTAATGCTGTTTTTTTCCCTTTATTCAGCATACATGCAATACTGATAACGCATTTTAAGGAAAACCAATCAGCCTTTTGTCTTGCAACTCACAGGAGTGATCAATCTGACCAGTATACAGATCAAGTTTGAAAATAAGCTTGATCAGTTAAGTTTTGATGAAGTTATAAGCCTTTTTGTATATAAGTGGTTTTTCTTCAGACTTAATTCTTAAGCATGTTAACAGTCTCATTACGGAACTAATTGGATATGTAAAAGTGTTGTTTTAACATTTTCTGCTTCTTAACAATATTGTTAGTTGATTATATAACAAGGCAGCAAAGCTGTCAAATGTACAGACAAAAAGCAAGAAATAACAAAACAGGCTACTGTCAATTCTGATGCAAAAGTACATTATGTTTAACTGCAAATTCAACATCAAATTTTAATTATGCTCAACAGGTAATACCAATGTAAGTGAAATGTGTAACAAGCGTAAGGCTTCAGGCCCATGGGAGTTTAAGTTCACACTTTGAAAATGCCAGAATGAGAAAAATGAAAATTTCACATAAAACTGCTTAAATTCAATAATAAATGATAACCCATTTGAGCTGGCTTCCTATTTGAACTGCATGCCAATCCTACAAATCATACTTGTAAGTTGAAAATAATAATAAGTAACACAGTTTTCTTTTCATAATGTTTGTAGTAGCAGTGCAAAAAGATTTTTGTCAATTTTGATGTAACATTACATAATAAATTACAGAATAATTATCACCAATTTTTGATTATTGACTATAAATAGCATGGACATGTAGAAAATTTGATTACCATTTGGCTTCATGTCCATGGGAGCAGCACCCAAAATTGTGTTTTCTTCTATTTTAATGCAATATTACATAATGCTTAACAGCATAATGACCATCAGTTTTTAATAATAAAAGATCCGAATCATGGATTTTCAGAAAAGTGACTAGCATGGGTCTTCAAGCCAGTGGAGATTCTTAAGTCACACCTTGAAAATGCCAATATGTGAAAAATTAAATTTTCACAAAAAACTGATTAACTGCCAAAAAAATTTACCAAATAGACTGCATTGCCCACTGAAGCTTTATTCAAGTCCCATGTTTCTTCCTGTAAGTTTGAGAACAGTAAGTGACATGGTTTTCCTTAAATGGTCATCATGGGAGCAGTGTCCAAAATAGGGGTGTCTTCAAATTTTGATGCAATATTACATAATGTTTAACAGGATAATTACCATCAATTTTTAATAATAAAATATTAGTATCATGGATATTCAGAAAATGTTCCTAGCAAAGGTCTTCAGGTCCATGGAACTTCAAAGTCACACCTTGAAAATGCTAAAATGTAGACAAGACAGCACTGTCCTGAAATGTTTTTTTTTTTCCATTTTTAACAATTTTTTAACATATAACAAAATTAACAATTTACTGCCATTTATATATGATCAACTAAGAAAATTGATGAGATGGGAAAAATATCAATAGAACAGTGTTTAATGTCCAATTTCCTCCATTCTGAGTTTCTGAACATAGTGAATGAATGAATCTGACAAACTGCAATGATATGAGTTTATTTCCATTTTTGAAACTCTATTATACAATACATGATAACAAGTTTACCATCATTTTTACATAATCAACTAACAATGATGTAAAGATGCAGGAAATGTCAAACAAACACTTTTACTAATCTTATTAGTTAAATAATGAGACTGTTAACATGCCTAAGAATTGAATCTGAGGAAATGTGAAAAAACAGCATAACTTATAAAATAATGGCCCGATTATGCTGATTTTCGAACTTGACCTGCGTTTTAGTAAGATTGATTACTCCTGTGAGTTTCATGACAACAGGTCTATCGGTTTTCCTTGAAATGTGTTAACAGTGTTGCACATATGCTGAAAAGTGAAAAAACAGCATAACTACTAAAATAGTGGCCCGATCATGCCGATTTTCGAACTTGATCTGCATTTTAGTAAGATTGATAACTCCTGTGAGTTTCATGACAACAGGCCTATCATTTTTCCTTGAAATGTGTTAACAGTGTTGCATATATGCTAAAAAGTGAAAAAACAGGATAAATTCTACAATAATGGCCCGATCATGCTGATTTTCGAACTTGACCTGCATTTTATGAATATTAGTCAGCTCTGTAAATATAAAGCCAAAAAGTAAAACTGTCTTCCACTTATGGTGTTAACGCTGAAAGTGCACGGCGACGGCGACGGCGACGGCGACATGATCGGCGACGGCGACGGCGACGACAGACGCAGGTGATGGCAATATGTACAGACACATCTGTGTCTGTACATAAAAATGACGGTAAACCTATTATTGTGCATTGTGTAATAAAGTATCAAAAATGGAAAGAAACTCATCATTGCAGATCGTCAGATTCAATCATTCACTATGTTCAGAATCTCCAAATGGAGCTAATTGGACATTATAAATTGTTCTATTGATATTTTTCCTATGTCAACAATTTTCCTAGTTGATCATTTAAAAATGACAGTTAATTGATTATGGTTTTATGTAAAAAAGGTGTTGAAAATGGAAAGAAAATCATTTCAGTACAGTTATCTCTTGTTAACATTTTGGCATTTTGAAAGTGTGACCCCAACTTCCATGTCCTTGGAGACCTTTCCATATCACATTTTCTGAATATCCATGATACTTTTATTTTTTTATAAAAAAAATTGATGGTCATTATGTTGTTAAGTATTATGTTATATTGCATGAAAGTTAAAGAAAACCCTATTTTGGACACTGCTGCCAGGATAGCGATTAAGGGAAAACCATGTTACTTATGATAATCAACCTTACTGTAAAGACTGAAGTGCAGCTTGTGTTGGAAAACCATCGTAATTGTTTTCTGTTTTGAAAGCAATGCAGTACAGTGCTATTTGGTGCAATAAATGTATATGGATAGTAGGCAGTTAATTTAGGGTTTTAAAATAATTTGCTTAATTGATTTTCAAGTTATTTCAGGGTTATAAAATAATTTGCTTAATTAATTTTCAAGTGGGCATTAAATGAGATTACATAAACACACATTGAGATTTCATTGTAAAGTCCCATCGGTTAAAGGTACATACGAACCGAGCATCGGTGGAGTGTGGATTCCGAGTAACACATGTAAACCACTTCTACTAGATTCTCATATGACTCATATAAATTCGACATGCCAAGGGATAAACTGAATAGATCACTCTATCAGCCATAAAAGACCTTTAGACTGCTCCTTTTTTAAATTTATGGTTGTAAATTTAACCTACTTCCGTGACCTACTTTCCTGCCCCATTGACATACAGCTTAGAATGCCGGCAGAAAAATCTGTTCAAACATCATTTTCGGGTAAAATTAAACAATGCCTTTTGGTAATTCTCTTAGTTATACTACTTGGAACTATATGCTGGCATTTGGTTGGTTTTTGTGACAAAAAATTGACTTTGTATGCATCTTTAACCCTCAATCACCTTTCAGGGGCCTCGCAGGCCCGGACCCATGTATCTTTTGCTCTCTCTTCATTAGCATGAGGTTTTGAGCCTGTTCCTTTCATGTAATCCTCAAGCAACTTATACCCCATCAATGGATAAATAATTAGTTTTGAAATAATTTACAACATATGTAGAAATTAACTTTTCCAAAAGTTAGTCCCATTTCCTGGAAACCGGGCCTCTGAGGCCCGGTCGCTTGATAATTTTACTTCCACATGGGATAAATAAGTCCATGTTACCTCAAATAGCTTTGCTACAAAATGTTTTTATACAAGCAATATCATGTGTGCTATGACTATCAGTATGGTCAATGAAATCTGCCTGTGAAAGATTCAAGACCTGGGGAAATTATTATTTATGAGTAATCGATCACCTTGCATGGTCACCTGATATGCAGATATCAGTTTAAATCTATCATTATTACATACCTGATAGACTGTGCTACCTTTGCGAAACTTTCCATTTTGAGAAAAAAAAAACGTTTTTCCGCATTTTCCATACACAGGGATACTCATGCACCCAGGTGGAGGTAAAGCAAGCAAGGGACTGGTGTAACATGAAAATCTGACTCCCCCAGTCAGATTTTCATAATGAAAATCTGACTCCCCATAAAAATTTGACTCCCCCTCCACAAATGTTCGTAAATCTTATTTTATTTGAGTATATGACTGTGATATTGTAGTATGTAAAATGGAGGATACTTTGGCACTTTTTTTTAAGTTTGCAGGTGAATATTTTCATGAAAAAAATATGAAAATTAAAAATGTGTACTTAACCGCCCATTGTCTCCCCTTTGAAAAAGCTATTTATTTGATATTGGATGATCATTTCTACATCTTTCCTCTAAATGTACTTTATGAAGATTACATTGGAAATATTTGAAAGTTTGATGGTAAACTATTGGGTGAAAAAACTAAAAAAAAAAACATGAAAAATAGAAAATTAAAAATGTGCATTTTATCACCCAATAACTCCCCTATGAAAAAGCTATTTATTTGATATTTGATGATCCTTCTGACATCTTTTCTATTAGGATACTTTATGAAAAATATATTGGAAATATTTAAAAGTTTGATGATTAAATAGTGAGTGAAAGAATGAAAAATAAATCATGAAAATCTTCATTTTTATACCCATGAGATTTGGATTCCCATAAAGAAAAGGACCTATTTTATATTCAGTCACCATTTGCACAGAAATGTACTTTTTGTTATTATTTAAAAGTTTGGTGGTGAAAATTTTGGTGAATATTTTTAAAACAAGTATTCATCTTACTACCTGTAGGTTTTGCACTTCCATGTCAAAATGCTACATTTTTAACTCAGGAAATTGGCCCCATCGCCTTTTTACTGAATTCTTCTTATATAGCATACCCAGTATTTTACCATTCAAACTTTCAAATATTTCCAATATATTCTTCATTAAGTATCCTTAAAGAAAAGATGTCAGAATGATCATCAAATATCAAATAGATAGCCTTTTCATAGGGGAGTCATTGGGTGTTAGAATACAAATCTTTAATTTTTCTTATTTTTCATGTGTTTTTTTATTATTTTTTTCACCCAATTTTTTAACCATCAAACTTTCAAGTACTTTCAATATATTCCTCATAAAGTATCCTCAAAGAAAAGATGTCAGAATGATCATCAAACATAAAATAAATAGCTTTTTCATAGGGGGGTCATTGGGTGTGAGAATAAAAATCTTTAATTTTTCTTATCTTTTAATGTGTTTTTTTTATTATTATTTTTTTCACCCAATTTTTTAACCATTAAACTTTCAAGTACTTTCAATATATTCCTCATAAAGTATCCTCAAAGAAAAGATGTTGAAATGGTCATCAAATGTCAAATAAATAGCTTTTTCATAGGGGAGTCCTTGGGTGGTAAAATACAAATCTTTAATTTTTCTTTATTTTTTCATGAAAATTTTCACCTGCAAACTAACAAAAAGTGCCAATGTGTCCTCCATTATGCATACTACAATATTATAGTCATTTACTCAAATTAAATTAGATTTTTGAATGTTTTTTGGGGGGAGTCAGATTTACATGGTACACCAGGCCTCTGAGGCCCGGTTTCAGGGTTTACGTAGGGTTCCATTTCCTTGTGGATGAGGGTTAAGCTTTCTTAACTGTGTCACATAATTAGGAATCGATGATTATTATGCAGGTAAATGTTATTTAATATGGAAAATAAGTTTACAAAAAAGATTTTGTGTAACGCTTACATTAATGCTAAAGATGAATAACAGTGCCTTATTATTCTCAAACTCAATAGGGTTATTCATATCATGTTAGTAATTGTACAGCTAGATTAAAAGTTTGAATAGCAGCTTTATTGGTATTTTTTATTATGTTTTTTTTACATTTTCTTTTAATTTTTTATGCTGTTTTTTCACTTTTTTCAACATATATGCAACATTAATAATTAACAATTAATTATTAACAATATTAACAATTAATTATTAACAATATAAGAAAAACAGCTTAGCCAATTGTCATTATACTCACAGGAGTGGTCAATCTTACAAAAATGCAGGTTGAGTTCGAAAATCAGCGTTATCAGGCCATTATTTTACAAGTTGTACTGTTTTTTCAAATTTCCTAGGATTCAATTCTTAGGCATGTTAACAGTCTCATTATTGAACTAATAAGATACGTAAAAGTGTTTGTTTGATATTTCCTGCATCTTTACAACATTGTTAGTTGATTATGTAAAAATGATGGTAAACTTGTTATCATGTATTGTGTAATCAAGTGTCAAAAATGGAAATAAACTCATATCATTGCAGTTTGTCAGATTCAATCATCCACATCTGCCATGATGACCATGATAGGAAAACCGTGTTACTTATGATTGTCAAACTTTAAAAAAAGGAACACAGGACTAAAATGCAGCCCGAGTTGGAAAAGCAGTCTAATGGGCTTCTTTTTCTGGAAGTTATACATTTTAGTGAAATATTCATTATCTTTTTGGCATATTCATTGTGGGACTCGGAGCTCCCATGGACATGAAGCTGGATGGTAATCAAATTTTCTCCATGTTCATGCTATTTATAGTCAATAATCAAAAATTGGTGATAATTATTCTATAATTTATTATGTAATGTTACATCAAAATTGACAATTATCTTTTTGCACTGCTACTGCAAACGTTATGAAAAGAAAACTGTGTTATTTATTATTATATTTAACTTAAGAGTATGATTTTTAGGATTGGCAAGCAGTTCAAATTAGAAAGCCAGGTCAATTGGGTTATCATTTATTATTGAATTTAATGCAATTTTGTGTGAAATTTCGTTTTTCTCATTCTGGCACTTTCTAAGTATAAACTTGAACTCTGATGGGCCTGAAGCCTTATGCTTTTACTTTCGTCGATGTCACCTGTTGTGCAAAATTAAAATTTGATGTTGACTGTGCAGTTAAACATAATGTATTATTGCATCAGAAGTGGTAGTCTCCTATTTTGTGCATTATTGTTTTGTGCTCTTCTTAAGTTGTGACTTATGGGCCTGAAAGATCTTTGAGAGGGTAAGTCTATAAATTTCCCTTGGGTATCACTTCGCTAATTTCAGTTATAAAGTAATTTGCCTAATTTATAGGCTACATAAAGCACACTTGTGATTTGAGATTACATAAAGCACACTTGTTGATATTTCCCTGTAAACTCCCATAGGTTAAGCTCTCTGCTAGATTAATAATAAGGAAGCAGTGATAATTATGCAGGTAAATTTTGTTTAATATTGCAAATAAGTTTATATATATATATATCAAACTGAAAGATTAAAAGTTTGAATAGCAGCTTCTTTGGAATTATATTTACCTCTGCCAAGGAGGTTATATTTTCACCCCTGTTTGTCATCAACATAACTCAAAAAGTTATGGACCGATTTTGCTGAAATTTTCAGGAACTGTCAGAAGTGGGCCAAAGAGGACAAAAATCAATAATAATCAACAATTGCTACCTTGGCAGAGGTCTGCACTCTCAGAGTGCTTTTCTAGTTTTGTTATGTTTTCCTTTATAATTTTTTCTCAAACACTTGCATTTGTGACTTTTAACTCTCATCCCCCTTAGACTCTGACATTTCTGTATTTCCACATAAGCAGTTGTATTGTTTTTTATGTCTTTCAACATTATGTTACTTATGTAATATTATTTTATGCACTGTCATCATTTTTCAAATATTGAGACTTTCATCATGTGAATTTGAACTCTCATGGTCCTGAAACTGTAATCTTATTGAAAGGGTAGATTGAGACCATCTTCTGGGACTTCCGGAAGACAGTCAGGTTATTAAGTTTATATTGCCTGGTATCTATTTTTTCTTCTTTTGGAAGACCATCAAAATGGAAGATGGATCAAAATAGATACTTTGGAATACTGTCAGAGAATATCTCTGGGTCTGCTCATGTTATTGACCATTTTACCTGTTGTGCATGATTAAAATTCAGTAATGACTGATAGTGCTATTATAAGCATTATTTATTATTGCATCAAAATTGACAAAATGACCTTTTTTGCATCTTTATTTTCTGTTTTTTGTCTGTACATTTGACAGCTTTGCTGCCTTGTATTATATTTCTGTCTGTTGTTAACATGTTTATCATTCTGAGAAGCCATGCTCTTCCAAGAGTTTGCTATTGATTGATTGTTTACAATATATTTATTGTAGAATTTTGAATCCCATATGAAGAGTTGTTATCCCTTTAATGTCATTCATATAAAGACAGTGACCGAGCACATTTTTGAAAACTTTATGAAAACATCTTCTAAAAATCCTGAAGTGATCCAGTGTGGCAAACCAGCCCTTCAGACGTAATGATTGAAGACTGGTCACCAAGATCGTCACAATTTAAAATCTCAAATATGAACATTACATCTGGCTAAATTTATTATCTGGGCAAGGTAATTTGCACATAAGACCCTGCTTTTGGATTGAGTGCATTTTTTTTCATTATTCAAAATGTTATATTCCTTTTTTTAAGTGTAAAAGTGTTTGGTGAATTTCACATTGATAGGTTTTATCACCCACCCATCCCTCACGAGGAGCTGTGTACAAAAAATATGAAATATTTTCTCAAATGTAAAATATTTCATTATAGATTTTGCACAAGCTATCAATGTAAAACCTCTTCATGTAAAAGCATTTACATCAAGTTGTATTTTACAAAGATGTGAGGGTTAGTTGAGGTAAGTGTGCGGATTATGATCTTCTCAAACGCTATACTGATGAACAACCCCACATCATCAAAAGCACAAATATGAAAAATGACTACATCCCTAAGATTGAAATAAAACACAGACGACCATGGTGATAATACCAATGCTTTGCGAGCAAAACCTATCTGCATTTATAATGTGGATAAAGCAACTGAATATTCTCCTTCAAATTTTAATAATAAATGTTGAGGCAGACAAAATTTGCACACAGAACCACAATTCATCTTATTCAATTGAACATTTATGGAATTATGAATGATCATACTGAACTACAGTTTTCTCTTAAGCTATTTGGATGAAATATTTCACTGCCATAAGTGAAAGAATAAAACTTGGTAAATACAATTTCACCCGACTCTTATCTGTGACCAATGAAGCGCAAAAATTCTCAATATATAATTAAATTGAATTTCTCTTCAGTACCCTTCCATATTCTCTAAATATTTTTTGCATACAATTTTTAATCAGATATCAATGAAGGGGATACGGGGGCTCGTTGCAAGCGCCTTTAAGTGTTTGACATCTTGGACATTTGGGCTAGCATTGATGGTATCTGCGTTCGGACATTATTTCTGGAAAACTGCCCTTTCGTAGCCTAAAAAAAAGAATGTAACATGTTCACACAAAAGTATGGAAAATAATTGAAAGGTTGCAGTAATTGCAACAAAGAACATGTAAGTCACTGGTAATTAGACACCGTTAATTCTAATAAGTATTTTGATGTTTCACAATACTTTGGTTCTTAACACGATTATTTTATCTTATTATATTTCTATAACAACACAAGAAAACCACATTATGATTTAGGAGAGTGCTAAGATTCTACAAAAAGAAAGTGACTAGAAAATAAGAGGAATAAAGGGAGGAATATGTATTACGAAAATACCTAACAATATAAAGAGATGAAAATAAATGCTCACCTGTACGTCGGTCTCTTAGTATCACAACCGCAGAACTGAGGGCGAGGTTGGGGGGGGGGGGGCGGGAGGTAGTAGCTCTTCGTATTCTAGACCGGTGGCAACGCAACTTATGTCACATTGTATTGTTACTTATGAAGATCTGAAAGTTGGTCGATAGGATCTCAATATATTTTGCATGAGTGATTCTTTTTGCAAGTTTGAGACAAATTGAAAGAACTTTCGGATTCTAAAATGCCTGCTAAATGGATGTCCTTGAGTAAATTGTAAATAGAAAACAAATGTCTACATTTAGTGGCTAGACAACAGTTTCCAAACAGTCTACTTTAAAACAATTTTGTCTTGGGTGTTGCACAAAATGTCCAGTTTTTTTTAAATTTGCATTGACAAAGGTTTTGTAATATCTATAGGATAAATGACAATTGAGGTCATAACTTACCTTGAAGGGTCCTACATTCCAATGGTGTCACAACTAGGCAAGGACTTTTGAAATCCCATATCGCTTTCTCCATTTAACCTTATGAAAGTGGACCATCATCAGGCCAGGCGTTCACCAATGCTATCTGCCTCAACTTCAAAACAGAAATTTAGAAGACATTAGTTTCCCTATTTACCTCTTCTCCCTACCCAACCCAGTTTAGTTTTTTTTCCAGAAGAAGGTCAAGGGGGAAATGCACTGCCTTGTGAAAGCGAGCTGTAAAGTTAAATGTGGCCAATGGTTTTATCTCAAGAATTTTGTAAGGTAAAAATGACTTTAGTGTATTATTCTCTGCAATAACATGAGTTACCTTTTACGGCTTGGAAGATTTCCATTTCCGAGAAACACCAAATGCTTCTGATGTTCCCCATGCATACACCTTATAAACAGACCATGGCTGGAATCTTCTTACGAAAAATGGGAGCTCTATCTGGACCTGCCATCATGGAATTCTGTAAGAAGAAAGGAAAAATAGCATTAGTTTTTCCCTTTACCTACCCAATAGTACTAACTTTGAAAAGTGATTTATCCCAAAAGGGCGGTTAATGGCCGAGAGAAATCATTTTTACGGTGACAGTGGATCGTGTCATGACAGTGCGTGGTTAAGGGCTTTTCTACCAGAATCTTAAAATGAAAATTAGTTGTCAAGCATCTTCGGAATTTGGTCAAAAATTAAAGACTAACTTTAAAGAACTTTTTTCATGAAACCCATAACAGTGATCTTAATGAGTAGCAATGAGTACCTGAGCCATGATGACTTCACCAAATTGCGAGAAGTAAGCCTTCAAGGCATCGTCTGTGCTCTTCCCGTGTGCAAACCCAGCACTATTAGGTCACTGCACTTCTTGCTGTCCAGCCGCTTTGTTTTCACGTTGCGATTCTCTAGGGTTTCTTTTATTCTCTAAAACGGTAACACTTTCAAATTATTATTTTAAAGACTATTCATTGAATAACCAACCCTTTGTTGTATCAATGTCTATTTTCTGTGTAATCAGCGACTGACATACTAATTGTTAGGACATGTAGATGTGTCAGAATGTTTAAATTGATTAAAGTACTTGATTTGATTTAATTTTCAATGTAACCATTACATCCTAATTCTAAAAATTGTCAAGTTCTTATTAATAATACTAATATTGAAATATTAATTTATATTAATTGTAAATGATTGTTACTAATATAAAAATGCAATCTTGTCCAGTTTTATTAAAATTTGTATTCGGACAAGTGAATCCTGGCTCAGACCAGTAGTTTTTAGGAAAGTACAGGTCCAAATGGCCAGGAAGGTGAAAAGTTTATGGCAAAGACTGCAACTGAAAAACATTTAAGTCTATTTCTCTCCCTTATAACACAAGTTACCTTTAAGGGTTTTCCATCTCATTGAAACGCTATATGTATTGGACGCTTCCCGCTTCCAGCAACTTAATAGATAGATCATGGCAGGACTCGCTGGACGCTCCCCAATGCAGTCACCTCGTAAACAGACCATAGCAGGACTCGCTGGACGCTTTCCCAATGCAGTCACCACGGATTGATCGAAGTACCTAAAGTGTAGATATGGCCCTCTTCTGCTTACAGTTGTCAGTGGGAGCTCAATCGAGAATCGACATCATCGAGTTCTGTTTAAGGAAAGAAAATTGGATTAACTTTTGATTTGATTTCATTTTTAATGTAACTGTTACATCCTAATTTTATCTAAAAACGCCAAAAATTTGTTTATAATAATGGAAAAAGCAATCCAGTCCAGTTTTATTAAATTTTGTATTCTGACCAGTAAATCCTGGCTCAGACCAGTAGTTTTTAGGAAAATTGAAGTCCGAATGGTCACTGAGGTGAAAAGTTTATGGCAAAGCCTGCAACTGAAAAAACATTTACGTCTATTTCTCTCCGCAAGAACACGAGTTACCTTTAAGGGTTTTCCATCTCAGTGAAACACACCACATGGCTTGGACGCTTCCCCAAAGCAGCCACCTCGTAGACAGACCATATGATAGGACTCGCTGGACGCTTCCCCGATGCAGCCATCTCATAGCAGCCACCTCGCAGACAGACCATGACACAGTCGCTGGACGCTTCTTCAATGCAGCCACCTCGTTAAGTCTATGGTAGGACTCGCTGGCACCAAGGATTGATGGAAGTAGCTGAAGCGTAGATGTGGCCTTCTCCTTGCAGCTGTCAGTAGGAGCTCTATCGGGAATCACCTTAGTCGAGTTCTGTTAACAGAAGGAAAATGGATTAATGACTTTTCCTACCTATGTCAGCACTGTGCATTCAGGCTAACCTTTAAGGGTTTTCCATCTCAGTGAAACACCACATGGCTTGGACGCTTCCCCAATGCAGCCACCTCGTAGACAGACCATATGACAGGACTCGCTGGACGCTTCCCCAATGCAGCCACCCCGTAGCAGCCACCTCATCGACAGACCATGACAGGACTCGCTGGACGCTTCCCCAATGCAGCTACCTCGTAGCAGCCACCTCATAGACAGACCATGGCAGGACTCGCTGAACGCTTCCCCAATGCAGCTACCTCGTAGACGGACCATGGCAGAGTCGTTGGACACTTCCTCAAAGCAGCCATCTTGTAGAAGTCTATGGTAGGACTCGCTGGCACCAAGGATTGATCGAAGTAGCTTAGATGTGGCCTTCTCCTTGCAGCTGTCAGTGGAAGCTCTACCGGGAAACGCCACAGTCGAGTTCTGTTAACAGAAAGAAAATGGATTAATGCCTTTTCCTACCTATGTCAGCACTCTGCATTCAGGCTTACCTTTAAGGGTTTTCCATATCAGTGAAACACACCACATGGCTTGGACGCTTCCACAATGCAGCCACCTCATAGACAGACCATGGCAGGCCTTGCTGACACCACGGATTGACCGAAGTAGTTGAAGTGTAGATGTGGCCCTCTTCTGCTTGCAGTTGTCAGTGGGAGCTCTATCGAGATAGCCATCATCGAGTTTTGTTGAAAGAAAGAAAGAAAATTGGATTAACTTTGATTTGATTTCATTTTTAATGTAACTGTTACATCCTAATTCTATCGAACAATGCCAAGAATTTGTTAATAATTATGTTAAATGCATTCCTGTCCAGTTTTATTAAAATTTGTATTCTGACCAGTAAATCCTGGCCAAACCAGTTGTTTTTAGGAAAGTTGAAGTCCGAATGGCGAGTGAGGCGAAAAGTTTATGGCAAAGACTGCAACTGAAAAAACATTTTAGTCTATTTCTCTCCCCAATAACACAAGTTACCTTTAAGGGTTTTCCATCTCAGTGAAACGCCATGTGCCTTGGACGCTTCCCCAATGCACCCACTTCGCAGACAGACCATGGCAGGACTCGCTGCCACCACGGATTGACCGAAGTAGCTGAAGTGTAGATGTGGCCCTCTTCTGCTTGCAGTTGTCAGTGGGAGCTTTATCTAGAATCGCCATAATAGAGTTCTGTTGAAAGAAAGAAAATTGGATTAACTTTTGATTTGATTTCATTTAAATGTAACTGTTACATCCCAATTCTATCTAAAAACGCCAAGAATTTGTTAATAATTATGTTAAATGCATTCCAGTCCAGTTTTATTAAAATTTGTATTCTGACCAGTAAATCCTGGCTCAGACCAGTAGTTTTTAGGAAAGTTGAAGTCCGAATGGCCAGTAAGGTGAAAAGTTTATGGCAAAAACTGCAACTGAAAAAACATTTTAGTCTATTTCTCTCCCGAATAACAGGAGTTACCTTTAAGGGTTTTCCATCTCAGTGAAACACCATATGCCTTGGACACTTCCCCAGTGCAGCCACCCCATCGACAGACCATGACAGGACTCGCTGGACGCTTCCCCGATGCAGCCACCTCGTAGACAGACCGTATGACAGGACTCGCTGGACGCTTCCCCAATGCAGCTACCTCATAGCAGTCACCTCGCAGACAGACCATGACAGGACTCGCTGGACGCTTCCCCAATGCAGCCACCTCATAGCAGCCACCTCGTAGACAGACCATGGCAGAGTCGCTGGACGCTTCCTCAATTTCAGTCATCTCGTAGAAGTCTATGGTAGGACTCGCTGGCACCAAGGATTGATTGAAGTAGCTGAAGCTTAGATGTGGCCTTCTCCTTGCTGCTGTCAGTGGGAGCTCTATCTAGAATCACCATAATCGAGTTCTGTTAAAAGAATGAAAACCGGATTAACTTTTGGTTTGATTCCATTTTTTAATGTAACTGTTACATCCTAATTCTAACTAAAAATGACTTTTGCTGCCTATGTCAGAACTTTGCATTCAGGTTTACCTTTCAGGTTTTCCATCTTAGTGAAACGCCACATGGCTTGGACGCTTCCCCAATGCAGCCACCTCGTAGACGGACCATATGACAGGACTCGCTGGACGCTTCCCCAATGCAGCTACCTCGTAGACGGACGCTGGACCCTTCCTCAATGCAGTCATCTCATAGAAGTCTATGGTAAGACCCGCTGGCACCAAGGATTGATGGAAGTAGCTGAAGCTTAGATTTGGCCGTCTCCTTGCAGCTGTCAGTGGGAGCTCTATCGGGAATCGCCATAGTTGAGTTCTGTTAACAGAAGGAAAATGGATTAATGACTTTTCCTACCTATGTCAGCACCATGGGCGTAACAAGGCATACGCACGGATGCACTGTGCGTACAATTTTTTGGCCAACCATGATATTATTTTATATAAATTTAGTGTATTTTTCACGGAATATAAAAGAAAAGCCTCTGCTTATTAAAGTCACCTGTATGTACAAATCCTCTGTATCAATTGTATAGGCACAATTGTTCTGACCCCCCCCCCCCCCGCCCCCCCGTTCTGGGTAATAAGAATATTGGAACTTTTTTAACTGCGAGAATATTTCTGACTAAATGATGATTTTATTAATGGAAATTAAGCTGCGATGTGTGGTACATATGCTGTAATTACGCTGTCCTTCATCTCTTGCGTTAGTCTACATTTTGCTGGGAATTTTAAAAATCTGTGCGTACAATTTTTAAAGGTCTGGTTACGCCCCTGAGCACTGTGCATTCAGGCTTACCTTGAAGGGTTTGTAGAATTCCCTTTGGATTCTATTTAAGGTAATAGTGTAGTTTCTTACCTTTTAAGCTCTTTAGCTTGAACCAATGAGTCACTTTTTTCGCAATGTGCAATAGTCCGTCTCTTCATATAGAAGTCCGATATGTAATCTGTCCGTCAGTCTCGTTCTCAGTCCTCTCACGTGATCTGCCTTTCCAGATCGAGACGTAAACATACCCGTTGGCACTACAGGTTTTCCATCTCAGTGAAACCAAGGAGTTATAACAGAAGGAGATTACACGCGTGGGGGCGGAGCCCGTATTACGGTCTCTCATTGGTCGGAATGAATAGAACCCAGAGAACAATGGATGCCTATCTCTGTTACGCTTAATTGTTACTCTCGTTTAAATCTCGTTTGTTAGTATCTGTGCCTTTGTCTGTTGATTTTTGAGGACAGAAACAGAAACGGAGTCCCAAGTTTCTAAAAAATGAGAGAAATACAGAATTTATATGATATTACGTTGGACAAGGTATTCAAAAAACAGGTAAGTGCTTTTAAATGCATAACTACACGAAATATGAAGATAAATTGCAACTTTTATGTCGTAGGGTCTCACTGTGTAAGTGTCCAGCTACACGTTGATCTCGCGAGGTGGTGTGTGGAGAATAAATATTGCACGAAAAATATTTCCCACTCATAACAAGTGCCTATAAATATAGTATCAGATGAAGAATGTTTGGTCTTTATACAGTTGCAATTGTTAAGTAATTTGTGGCAATAGCAAAGAATAAAACTTAGGTGCACTTTCAGTAGCCGAATAACAAGCAGATGCTTAAGCCGCCATCTTGTTAATATTTCGAAAAAAAAATTACTCCAAAAGACATTTTCCTCCTACTTTTTCAAACTTGTGTCACATGACAGTCATAAAATTTAACTAATTGTTATGTGTGCAACACACTTGCTTGAGCAGTATTGTTTTCTTTTTTTTTTTGCGATTTTACATGTGGTCTAGCTTGGATACGACAATTGACAATTTTCATGAGTTCCGATCAAAAAGTGTTACGCTTGTTACGGCCAAAAGCCTTACCGCTTTTTGTACTTTTCAAATGCAAGATTATAAAAAAATTTGGTGTGTTTAGATTCTTGAACATCTTGGTCGTGGCGTGGTATATATTGCATGGATACTGCTCCAATATTTCTTGAAAAAAATAACCTGATTTGTTCAGAATACCAATTTTTTACTCTAGTGTTATGTACCATTTTGGCCTTTACCTTTTTCATGTTTAAATCTAAAAAGACTTATCATGACAGTTGGTCATCAATTTTCTTCTCACCATGGTGGGTGGCTTTGGAGTGGTAACTTTGTTGTTAAAGTAAGGTGCTCAGTTATTTTGACTGGAAAAGTTTTGCCTCCACTCAGCATTTTCCATCATGGCGGTCTAACGGGAAGTTTGACTTCACAGTGTCTTTGGTATAGTTATTTTAAACTTATTTAGTCTTCTTTTTACATATATATGTTTTAATTCATATTTAACCTTTGAAAAAAGAACACCCATGAATCCTGGTGCTTCTTAATTTAAAGTCTTAAGGTTTTAAGTTCACCTAGGCTCCACCAATTACTTTACCTGTTATCTCACTACACATCTCCCTTTGAGTCAAGGTGTGTAAGACACACCTTATTGTGTAAGGCACCTCTATTATTAAGGGGTACTTGCTTCTCTACTTTAACTATACTTCACTACCTTGGCATGTTAGGTGGCAAGTTTGGATGTTTCAGTTCATTTTAAGAAAGAAGCTTTGCCTTGGTGGTTACAAAAGAATAGAACTCTTTTAAGGTTTATTCATTACTTGAAAGTAAATATTTCATCTTGCAGTGTTGAAACAGAAATTCTCTCAAAATTGATAATGAATTTTACATGCATATCTTAACACTACTTAAGTTTTTTTTTTTTCTTCTATTATAGATATGGGAGAAGGCTGCATTGAAAATATGAATTATGGTCAGACTGGAAAAAAATTTAAAATGTCAGCGTGTCTGGGGTGAGTTACTTTTGTCATAATGCCTAAGATGCATTAAACATTCACTAACAACAGTACCCTTTTTAATTTATTTCAAAATACAACAACCTTGGGCATTTTCCTTTTAGCAACCAGCCTCTATGAAATCCCCTTTTTGTCCTGTCAGAAGAGTAGGAACCAGGCTGGATTTAAATAATTTCTTGTAATAAGTACAATTTCTTTCAATTTCTTGGGGTTATTAGCTTGTGATCATGAATCTTGATATTCTACATAAATTTAGTTGTAAATTGTTCATTTATGTGGTGAACATTATTTCAGTCAAGTCATAACAAAACACATTAAACTTCACTGCGTAATTCCGTAATGTCTACATGGATACTAGTAGTTCATAATGCTATTATCATGTTTTTTTTTTTTTTCTAACCTACAGGTTTCTCTCTTTTGAGTGGCATGGCATTGGCAGGCAGAAGAAAAGGCCCTGAAGAAATTCTCACTTGAGTTGTCCTTTTTGGAGAAGAAACTGGATAAGACTGGCCAACAGAGATTGCATTAAATTAATAGTGCTCCTTCATGACATTTTAAAATATTTTCAGTCACCTAACTGACTCTATACATTTCAAAAGTTGACATAAAATTTATGTTACTGTCACGTGGAAAAAATTAAAAACCTATATATAATTTGTTGAGTGCCATGGTATGACAGTCTACTTGATTGCCAGTAAAATTTGGACTGTTTCAGTGAAATTTCTTTAAAGCAGTCACTTACTGGCCCAGTTCATTTTTTCAGCTGTAACATGTACTCCAGTTCATTTTATAAATGTTCTTACTAAATGTTGTCTTGATTTATAATAACCTTTTGAAAATCCCATGTTTTTTATCCTATTTGTAAGAATTAGCCACTTTTATCTTCTAGGTTTTTTTTTTTTCATTCAGCCCATTAGATTCTCAGACCTTGCTGGCTTGGGAGTGGAATAGTATCTGGCACAGACTGGTATCAGCAAGTCAGATAAAAAAGAATATAATTATTTCTATGTGCATGGTTGAAAAAAATTCCAACACAGACTGCATAAAACTGGAAAACTATAGCAACTTAATCATTCTTATGACTTCATTAATTACTGCTTATGTTTAAAATTTTGTTTTTGTTCTTCTATTGATATAATAAAATGGTTTTACTCACAGATGCTACTATCATGATGCTTGAGTATAGAGTTGACTTAAAAGATATTTTAAGTTAATATAGTAATAGTTTGAAATTCAAAATTCTCATCTTTATTTGTTTCACTTTAAAGAGCTCAGTTAATACTAAAATTTCTGATATATTTTGTACATAAATATATTTATGAATGAATAAAAATTATTCTTAATGTTTAGCACTGTGCACTTGTTTACCGACAAATAAGAAGTGTTAGTATGTGTCAAAATAATCCTGAAAATAAAAAGGGAGATTTCCAAGATAAAGAAATTTATAACGAGTATTTAGTAAACTGACATGTGGCATTGCCTCAACCTTTGATTAAAATTTCACTTTAATGCATTATGATATTAAAATTATACTGAGTGAGAGAAAAAAATACTTAAAGAAATTAAAAACCAGTCACAAAGCTTAGGCGCTGTCTCAATGTTTATGGGACCAAAGGGCAGGGGGGTCCAAACGTTCACTTGAATGTCATTTTCACAAACCACAGTTGGGACGTTTTCTTTTGACTTATCCTTGGTGATTTTTCACTGTGTTGTGCAAAAGAAAAAACATCTATCACCGACTCAAAAAAAAAAAAAAAAAAAAAAAAAAAAAAAAACTCATGGCGACCATCCTCAGTCACCACCTTATAATCGCTTTCTATGATATCGTTCCCTCCCAGCACATCGTCCAGATAACTAACGGTGAAAAAAAATCGTCAGCATACAGCGCCGCTTTGACACTACTGATCTCGAATTCTAACGCGAAATAACGCATATAAAATCAATCTCCAAGCGGAGGAGAGCGACCCAGACGAAACCTTGAGACAGGAGGCCCCCCCCGTAGCTAGCTCCGCCCACCGTAACAGACATCGGACAATACAGAGGCTTGCGTGTAATCTCCTTCTGTTATAACTCCTTCGTGAAACACACCACATGGCTTGGACGCTTCCCCAATGCAGCCACCTCGTAGACAGACCATATGACAGGACTCGCTGGACGCTTCCCCAATGCAGCCACCTTGTAGCAACCACCTCGTTGACAGACCATGACAGGACTTGCTGGACGCTTCCCAAATGCTGGACCCTGCAGACAGACTCTGGCAGGACTCGCTGGCACCAAGAATTGATCGAAGTAGCTGAAGTGTAGACGTGGCCCTTTTCTGCTCGCAGCTGTCAGTGGGAGCTCTATCGAGAATCGCCATAGTCGAGTTCTGTTAACAGAAAGAAAATGGATTAATGACTTTTCCTACCTATGTCAGCAATCTGCATTCAGGCTTACCTTTAAGGGTTTCCATCTCAGTGAAACACCACATGCCTTGGACGCTTACCCACTGCAGCCACCTCGTAGACAGAGCATACTGGTAGCAGGACTCGCTGACCCCAAGGATTGATCGAAGTATCTGAAGGGTCGATGTGGCCCCCTTCTCCTTGCAGTTGTCAGTGGGAGCTGTATCGAGAATCGCCATAATCGAGTTCTGTTAAAAGAAAGAAAAACGGATTAATGACTTTTCCTACCTATATATGTAATAAGAAGAAACCTGGAATGAATGGAAATGTATGCAATGACACTACAACAAGATAGCCCACAACAGCAGAGAGCCGATGACAAATCCTGCGAAGATTCCTGAGCGACGATTCCTTGTGGATAAAAGCGAAGGTTTTAGCTGGTCAGCTTAGAGAAACGTCGGATCCTCCGTCCAGACGACTGCGTGTGAAAGAAACATGTCGATGAGCGATGCGTTGACTTGGGACGAGGAAACGATTCGGAGAAATGCGAGTCGACTCCTGTGTCCTTTGTGCTTGATACTGGGCGCAGTACATAGCATCCGTCTTGTTCCTCCAAAACTGTCTGCGTTGAATGAACGCAATTTCAAAATTTTGCGCTTTTATACCTTTAGTGATGTAAAGTCACATGGTGGCGTTCCTGCTCAACTTGTTCATAGGGGGTGGCGTTTGATAGTGATGCCCATAATTGATTATATAATTATATAATTACTAATTGATTAACATACACATATTATTAGCTTTTTCTTATTTTGATTATTTTGTTTATCATTTTATTTTATAATAAGAGTAATAAGTAATAAGCAGTGACTTCGAAATGTGCAGGCAAATTGGATGACAATTTCTGAGCAACATGCCTTCTCCCCAAAATTGTTTGAAAAGCAATGAATTTGTTGCTTTTTATTCCAGACACTTACTTATAGTGTATGGAGGCCAGTCTAGAGGTGGACACTAAGTTGGACATAGAGGACCCTAGTTTGCTGTTTGACCATTATCTTAACACTTGCCCTGGTCAGGGGAGTAGGACTATAAGAACTGAGGTAAGTTATATGCTCATTTACATTAAATAACGTTTACATAAATATTCCACAAGAAAAGAAACGTGTTTCGTTTACTCAAACATGTAACTTATCATGTAAAGAATTATGTTGAATGTTCGGTGTCATCTGAACTTTTCATTTTAAAAAGTTTTCATAAAGGCGGGTGACGAACAGCACAAATGGAATAAAAAGTCATTGGTTG
The DNA here is from genome assembly GCF_051362555.1 of Lingula anatina. Classification (NCBI taxonomy): domain Eukaryota; kingdom Metazoa; phylum Brachiopoda; class Lingulata; order Lingulida; family Lingulidae; genus Lingula; species Lingula anatina. Next base: position 20,236,970 of record NC_141769.1, on the reverse strand, counting down.
CTATAAACAGAAGAAGGCGTGTGCCTTCACAATAATTTATGTTGTGACTCATAATATCTGAAATAATAACCATATTATATCAACACCAAGCGTTCTTCGCCTTCATTAGATCGTGTTAACTGGCGGTTCTAGAATTTTGCTTAGGATATGTACATGCCTGGGGAGGGGGAAACGATAAATGTGTTTGGACCTCTTTGCTCTGCAAGTATAAATTTGAAGACATATAAATATTTCTGTGATATACAAGACACCAGGAAGAAATAGTTTGTTAATTTTGTGCCTGCACTTATCCATAGCGTGTCCGCCATTTTATCTGGTATGTCATAGGTACTCATTGGCATAACACTCCCGTATAGCTATGGTGAACCACAGCATGCGACTCTAATACTTTATTCACACTTGTGCCATGCTCAAAACATAAACAACCACTTTAATCACTTTCGGCGATCTTAATTTTAACGTTTGACTTCCTTCCTTGTCTACGTAGGTTTCAGATGAATACCCTCTTTTAATACGCCATAAATACGTAAGTGCAAATTGCCGATTAAACTTCGTAAAATACCAGTCTATTTGCATCAGAAATGGTGCGCTTTTAAGAGCGCGCAGCACACAAACCACTAACGGCTTAAGCGTGGTAAACAGAATGCATCCTTTTCTTTGATCAACTTTGTAATGGGAGTTCATTAATCGTAAGTTAATCTTACCAAATATAGAGTATATTACCCTAAACTTCAGTAGACACTGATTACAATAATAAGCCCTGTCCAAATACCTGACCATAGGGTGGATGACCTGATTGGGTGCCCGAAACTTTTCTTCATTTATAATGGATATTTAAGAGATTGGCTCTCAAAACGGGACTGTTGTTTCTTTTTCTTAAGCTTTGAAGTAAATGAAACAATAGCGTGTTTTAAATATACCTGCAGTTTAAATATTTATAATGTTCACAGCGGCAAGCGAGGGGAAATGTTTTGCTTCTCTTTTTTTCCCAACAATCTTGAATGCACCGCTGACCAGTTAATCTAAGCTCTGTTACACCTACATATGTACAATGTAGGTCCATATGAGTACCACACGTGAAATCGATTATACCACCACCAGCTTTGAAGAAAATGAACCAATGGCTTGCAGAATCGTTTTTTAAATATACCTGCAATTTAAATAACGTTTGCTCCTCTTCTTTTCATGTGCGATACTCCGTACCGTACTCTTCATGAGTATCGCACGTGAAATCGATCATACGGGAGTTATATCTTAAGTTATTGTCTTTAAGCCATTTTGCATTAAAAAGTACATTCAAAAGTACAGTTCTCATTGAAGTTTGTCATACCTTAGACATGCCGGCCTAACTGCCCAATAATAAAACACCTTGAGAATTGTTGCTATGAAATCATCCTTTTTCTAGCATATTAAATTGTTTAACGAACATGCTCAAAACACCTCATCTCCCTGAGCGTATGAGGACGTACTACAAAGTTTGCCTGCGTACCCAAGAGGTATATGACATAAGTCTCACAACCCCCTTTCGTTTTTCTGCTTAGGGGCCAATGTAAGACCACTAATACATGTAGCTGTTACTTTCAGGTTTTTTGCCTCTCAAAAAAATACCCAAGCAAGTCCCAGTTTAACAAAAAATTTGCAAATATGCCGATCACAGGTCGATCACTGAGCATCCATTCTGCAACCAAAGCAGTGCTTGTGTCCCCTGTCTTCAACCACAGCTTGCACCGACCAACCTGCACCGCGTCCTTTGTTCGATTACTTTGAATATGTTCAAAACTTTGCGCTGACCATGGCGTCCACATCGCGAACATTCTTCATACAATTTTAGCAATCACCGTCCCCCTTTTGAGTCGTCAACGGTGACCTGGTCAGTTTCACGGGCGAACAAAGAAGGCACAATGGTCACCTTCCTGTTTAAAAAGGGCTTAAGCAAGTAAAATAATAAAACTTTTATCTACCGATTACTTTACTGTCAGTATTAGCCTATTTCTGTCCTTAGGTCTTCAAATATTTAAATTTTACCAGTTTTACCCTCCTTGGGATAAGTTTCGTTTACTTATATGCCAACATTTACATACATGTACAGGTCAGTAGGGGTCAACTTATGTCAAAGACAACAATTAAATTGATACTTTCGATCGATAACTTCGGCCAAAATGTGATAAACATGAGTTAGCTAGTGACAGTTATAGGAACATGATAAATGTGAAGATAAAGGTTTAACTGGCAAGATTCATTACTACCTCATTATTGCGTGGTCATCAGATCGTTGTCAATTTAAACCATATACTTCACCATTATGGCTGTCTTTACTCTTCAAGCAGGGCAATTATGCTTGCCGCGTGGGGGTAATGGACTTCAGCAATTAGTGATTATTGACATGGATATCTGGTATCGTATTTGGGCATCCTGTTGATTTTGAAAAGATTTCGTCCCTAAGAATTTATAACGCAAAAATCATGCTACGTATACACATACCTGAAGATGAACCGTTATCAAGGATCTCGACTTTTGCAGAGATTTGCAGCATTTCTTGTTGCTTTCCCTCTGAAAGGTTTACACATTTTCACGTAAGATTGTATTTTACTATTATCTAGTACATTTTTTCATTTGAAAAGGAAATAAAAAATTAGAAGATCTGGTAAAAAAATTGAGAAATTAAAAAACACCCATGAGTTCATGGGACTTCAGTACCAATTTTGGCTATTCTTGCAATAAGATATTTCACAGTCGACAATTATTTATAGTTTGACAATATCGCAATTCTTTATCAAGTTGACGTGTTGGGTTTTGCACCAGCTTGAAGCTAATTATTAATGTGACTCTGCATTAGAAGTTGATCAGATTTACTTACCAGTATCCTACATCTGTCTATAATTTCATGGTTATAGATAAGGTCACATGCCAATAATCTGTGGAAAAACAGTAAATCAGTTTAGGGCTCATTTTTCTTTTCTTACGAACCAAACGCATACTAACAATACGAACAGTTAGTGTGGATCAAAAATTGTAGCAAATTCGTTAAAATGTCGACAAATTTTTTTCTTAACTTTTTACATAAAAATGGTTAAAATACTTGTAGTCATGTATATGTTCGCGATCGTTATCTACCCTACCGAGCATAATTAGGGATTTCAAACTGTAGTCGCAAACCCTTTCCTAACCCACATAATTTGACTGATGTCAATTGTCGAAAAAGATAAATAATTACTTTTTTATTTCTTTTGTTGACAATTAACTGGTAGATAAATGGTCATTAGGATTAATGGTCTCTGGAAAAGCGTTTATTATGATTAATCACGTAAACATTATTACTCTATTTCATCCGAGAGTTTATAATGATAAGAGTAATGGCCAGAAGAGATAAATCTTGTCGTTGTCAGTTTTCCTGTCTATTTAAACTTGACATTTGTATTTTTGCAGATTGATCTATAAACCGAATCGAATGGCAATTAACAATAAGAATATTACTTTGAATTATCACCTGGCTTCTGAGAGAGGAAAATGATGTCCAATTACACGTCATTTATCTACGTTTCTGGACAGCCTATATATATATATATATTGCAGCGAGTATCCACAGTCGTTACTACGATAAAGAAACTAGATGAAAGCAAGGGATGCCACGTCGCCATACCATGTCGCTTCGAACAAAGTTTCTTATGACTGTCTCACTGATAACAAATTGTCAAGGGATGTCGTCAGAATTGGGAAACTCTACCAGCAAACCTGGCACCGTAACGATATCGCCACCGACCGTCTCCCCGCTGACAAAAGATCGCTTCTCTTTTAAAAATCAAGAAGACAAGCTCCACCCTGATCTCTACCCGTTAAACCTCATGCAGAAGATTCCTTTGAACAATGATACAACCGAGCGACAAAGGTTTGTTGGCGTTCACTTTCAGCATTTTGTCCTAGAGGATTCGCCTGGCTGTGACAAGGACTACGTTGTAATTACAGAAGATCATGCCATTCTTTGGGGACCAGTATGCGGCCGCCAGGAAACCTTCTTGCGTGCCTTCCACGCGAACATCTTCAATGTCATGCTGCTTTTTCAACCAAGGGGGCACTTAGATTTGCTTTTCAGCAGCGATTACGAGGTAGCTGCGGCGGGATTTACCGGGGATGTATTCCGCATCTCTAATTTCTCATCAGAGGTCAGTTCACCATGTACACATTTCATCGGATTACAATCAGGTTGGATCAAAGCACAGTCAAAACTCTCTCAGTGTAAATTTTACCTAACTGCCCCGGGGGATCGCGTTCTAAATGTCACAGTTCAAGTACCTGAAGAGGAAACGTGTGGCGATTTAACTTTTTATGACATTGATGAAGGCGTGGAAAAACTGTTGGGAAAACATCACGTGAATAGAACTTCGACAACATTTTCTATTCACGGCAACACGGACCAGATGGTTATTACCCTTTCACCATGTACAGGTTTCCATGGAGATATTGTCGCAATCTACGATGCCATCCCCCGGGAGAGAGTGGAAAATAAACGATATCGAGTTTCCCATAGTTTATTCCTATGTGATGTGGATACACCAGTGACTCTAGACAAACAGCCAGTATGGCTGCCTTTTCAAGTTGACTCCAGATTTCACAAAGTTTTAGTGCATAAAATTATGTTTACTTTAATCGCATTTGAAACAATCTTGACAAGCCACATGCTAAATAAACAATATATGTCATGTTTTTCATAGGTAGCGAGACTACAACGGAACAAGATCGGTATTAAGAAAACCAATACTTTTTAATGTTTTTCCTCCCATTTGTATAGTGAATGCAATTCAAATTTTCAGGGAACACCCTTACGCTGGACAGATAAAAATGCCCTTGTATATTCTGAGTGGTACGGACCAGTAAAGTATGGCTACAACGAGCTTGAAATCCCCCAACCCCTAAAGCCCGTTGTAGAAAAGACCCTATTACAACCACTAATAGAGTTTACTTTGGAGTGCACGCTAATGATGCCTTTTCCTCCGAAACGTGAACATTTCCATGGCAAGAGTCGGTGGTCAAATTGGGCAAGAATTCCATGTCAACAACCAATCTGCTGCATGATGTCCGTCTGCAAGAAGTCATCCAAGACGCTGAAAACAGATTCAAATCAATCAAAAAGTAATTTGCCAGAAACCAACACTTTATTTAAAAATGCAGTGATGCGTAGAGAGTCTTTCATACCAAAACATTACTGCCCCGAGAAATGGGTGTACATCAGCGGTCGGTGCTTTTATTTGTATCGACTGGATAGTTTCGGACTGCTGAATATATCCATAACTGATAAAACAAGATACGTCGCATATTCACAGTCCAGCCACTGGACAAAGGAAGGCAAGAACAGCCTCACTTTTAAAAGTGCAGTAGAAATGTGCAGCTCTTATGGAGGAGCAGTCGCAGTGTTCGATGCTTCTTCGTTTTCGGATAGTAAATACATGCGATATTATCATAGGATCTGGGCTAAAGAAACTCAGTGGGTGAACCAAAGCGCCATTTTAGATACTAGTGATAAACTTACCAATGTGAAAAGATTTTCGGAATTTGTTTTGCCTTGGTTCCGAACCCCATCAGGAAACTGTGCGCTCGTGTCAGTTGCAAGTGACGAGCTGATGTCCAACTCCGTCATGATAATGACTTCTGGCTTGTGCTTGTCAGATGCGACACAAGGCTCCCTTTTTGCTCTCTGCGAGACGGCGTTGTTAACAGAAAAACAAGACTGCTCCACACATCAATACCGGTGTAGTGACGGGACGTGCATCTCTGTCAGAAATGTTTGTGACGGGGAGAAGAATTGTCTGGGTGGAGAGGACGAATTTAACTGCTTTTGTGGTTCAGATAGCTTTCGCTGCACGAATGAATCGTGCATTCCTATAAGTAAGGTGTGTGATCGCGTCTATGACTGCACAGACGGAAGTGACGAAGACTGGTGTTTATTTCCTGTTTACAGTGATCAACATTACAGGTGCCAAAATGGACAATGCAGCAACATTTCCCTAATATTTGAAAGAAACCCTACTACTACTGAAAACCCTAACAGACACCCTCCGTCTCCTCGACATCCGGGGCCGTGTGATAACAGAGTCCAGTGCTTCGCAGGGCCATGCATACATATTAACACTAAGGATGACAGGTACCCGGACTGCCCGGGTTTATCACAAGAGGATGAGCCCATCGAAGCCCTTCCTTATGCCAAGGAAACCAGCTGCGAATCCAGCACATTCAGCCAACAAATCAACTACACTTATTGCCCATCTCTAGACCAAATCAGATGTACCCCTGGTCATAACCACTGCTTTCCTCGTCATTTGGCCTGTATTCACGATAAAGTGCAACAGAAAGCGTTAAATGACTGTAGACATTTTGAGCATCTTCAACAGTGCCAGACGTATGAATGCCCCAGTATGTTTAAATGCCCCAACACATACTGCATTCCATTGCGACAAGTCTGCGACGGGGAAAAAGATTGTCCTCGCGGGGAAGACGAGGATAAAGCAAGATGCACCAATTATACATGTCCAGGACATTTTCGGTGTAGAGGAGAACGCCAGTGTTTGCACCAGAGTGAAGTTTGCAATGGTGTAGTGAATTGTAAACACTCAACTGACGACGAAGCTTTCTGTGACATAAATGCAACCTTATCCAATGGTTGCAAGCACAAAGGATACTTTTTGGACTGCACGGGGAAAGGATTAAGTTCCATACCTAAGTATTCTCCTGATATTAGGGGGCTGGATTTTGCCAGAAACAATTTGTCTCTTAGGAGTAAAGCGTTTAAAGGATACTTTTTATTAGTGAGACTCGATATCAGTTTCAACCATTTGAAAACGATTCCACCTAGGGTCTTCTTACACTTAAGAAATGTTTTATATCTAGATCTTTCATACAATCAGATAGCAGCTTTTACTTCCGATGTCTTTACTGGAATGATCAACCTTCAACACTTGATTCTTGAAGGAAACTCTCTGCAAATGATTGAACCCGGTGCATTCGAAGGCTTAAGAAGCTTAGGGATTTTGAACCTCAGCTTCTTTAATATCAACGTTTTATCAAGAGATACTTTCAGAGGCTTGAAATCTCTTTCTGTTCTTAACATAAGCCATAATGCATTATCGTCCGTGGCAGACGGTGCATTCAGGGGTCTGCCAAGACTTAAGGTTTTAGATATATCAGGTAACAAGGACGCTCTGGTAGAACCTGAGGCATTTGTAGAGCTTAGCGCAGAGACACTGAAGTCCGATCAATTTGGTATTTGTTGCCTGGCTCAGCGGAAGGGTAATGTTGGCGTTTGCTTTCCCCCAAAAGACGAGTTCTCCTCCTGCTCTGACCTGCTGCAAAATCAATTTCTGCAGGTGTCCATCTGGGTTATGGGAATTTTAGCATGCTTGGGTAATGCAGTCGTGCTCATATATTGGCTAAGACATAGAGACCTCTAGCATATTGGTCATGAATCTTGCCTTGTCGGACCTCTTGATGGGGGTGTACCTTGTCATTATAGCCGCAGCCGACACTAGCTACCGTGGTTTTTACGCCTCTCAAGCCACCAAATGGATGTCTAGTGGTCTGTGTAAATTTGCAGGATTTCTGTCCATGGTTTCCAGTGAAATGTCTGTGGTGATCTTAGTTTTGATCACGACAGATAGACTGGTGTCTATTGTATATGCCATGAAGATTCAAAAGATGGACACGAAGGCGAGCTTATTGATGACTGGTCTCAGTTGGGTCGTAGTTGTTATGTTAAGTACAGTTCCTCTTATTGAAGTCGGTTACTTCAAAGATTTTTACGGACATAACTCGGTCTGTTTGCCGTTCACGTTGAGCAGGGTCGAGTTCGGGGGCAGGGAATACGCCTACGTAATATTCGTATTTTTCAATTTTACTGCCTTTCTTTTCATCTCTTCTGCCTATGTTGCCATTCTGAGACATGTCTATCAATCGAGGAAGCAATCTGGGAGAGAAGAGACACATAGGGATGTGCAGTTATTAAAAAGGGTCTCTCTGATTTTGATAACCGACTTTTTGTGCTGGGTCCCAGTTACGGTGCTTGGGATTTTGAGCATGGCAGGCGTCCCAATTAATCCTGAGGTCTCAAGTTGGGTCGCAGTCTTTATCTTACCTATCAACTCCGCCATGAACCCGATGTTATACACTCTTGCCAATATCAAGATATGTGGGAAACTAAAGAAGAAAAAACGAGAAACCCAGGTACATACCAGGACCACATGCTTGTGAGAACACTGTGTGAGTCATTCCGATTCTGATTCACTTGATAATATATACCATCTTTCCGGACTGTGGCCTTGATTTAAGGATTAGTCTTTGTGATACGATAACGCACAGTGAATGCCTATCCCGGGAAGTTGATTTGGGTTTGCTGAAATCATAATGGAAAAAGGAATCACAATTCATCAGCCATCATATACGATACATGGTGTATCAAGTGAGCAGATTCAGCAATCAAATTTATTTTAACGAATGAACATCCTCCCCCCCCCCAAAAAAAAATAAATAAATAAAAAATCAGTGGAACCGTATTGTGTTAGAAGAGATTGTGTCGACTTTAAAACGTTACCATCAGGTTATTGTGCAAACTTGTCCTCTTGTAAAACAAAAGAAAAATATGTTATTCTTTTTACACTTTTACGGCTGTTTTGTGTCTGGATCATTCATTCCTGACATTCGGTCTTTGATTCTTTTCGGTCGGAACTGTGCATTTAGTTTCTATCTTATATTATTCTTTTTTGTGTATTTCCATCACACTGTATAAAAGATCTTAGAGTCCTAGCACTACTACCCCTGTACAAGTGTCGCCACTGAGGTATTACTGTTGAGGAACACAGCTATTCCTCTATCCTCAAGGTAACTTCTATGTATATATACCCAGTAGATGAGTCCCAGTTCGAACGTGACACGGTATCTCTTCTCGAACACTTGTGAGTTAAACTCTATTTCCGTGATCACAAATCAAGAATCGGGAATTAATCTAGGGCTATTTTGATGAGTGATGGCTCGTTATTACGAATTGATACCACTAATCAATATTGATATTGTACGAGTATGTATTAATAAAATCCTTTTGCTATTAAAGTAATCTCACTGCTAGCTTTCACGTTTTTGACGTTCGATTGTACAGCCGTCAATCAAGTGAATTTGATTGACAGAATATAAAGTTTCAAACTTTATGTACGGTTGGTCAGCTATTGGTAGGTAAGGTGAGCTGAATACTTGGTTTTGATCTTTTTTATTGTTCTAAAGGCTCTAAGAGGTTTTTCATATGCGTCATCCTTCCTTGTTTAACAAAACGAATTTTTTCAAACCATAAAAGGTTACTTTATCTCTGACATTTGCTACGAGCGCCGTGCGATGAAATCGTATACTATTTTAGTCACTGAGGCGTATAATATAGCATGTTCTCCCGTAAAACTCCATCCAGTCCAGACGGTCAAGTCTTTTTGAAATCCTTTGGCGAAATATGAGAATTGGCCTCTCCACTCGGTCGTTAACGATCATAAAAAATGCAGTTCTCTATAGGTTGTCTTGGAGAGACAGTAAAATCTCATCCTGTGCGGCAACATTAACACCAGCCAGACAGGGAGATATCCATGCACCCCTTACACTCCACTCTCCCTGACCACTCAAACAATCAGTGAAACTGAGAAAGTAAGTATTCTTGACAGATCGAGATATTTAGTTTGAATCGGGAGGTGCGTCCCCAGTGTTGACAGGCACGCAAATATTCAGCGGTTGTTTGTTTAAACCACGTAAACGTTGTGACGTTCTGCCCAAAGCCACACCGTTAGCAGAGAATGACCCGAAGAAATGCACTCGTTTTGCTTTATGTAATGATCACAAATGAACACTACATACATGTAATTCCAAGTGCGGCGGAATTAAAGAAAACAACGACATTATGAACATAAAGCAACTCATTTACTGATCGTATCACAACATGTAACATCCGTACAGATAATATCACTACATCTATCAGTGCTCTTTTCCGTGTAAAATATCTTCCTTATCCTACCTATTTAACATTATGCGTGCTCTTTTTGTTTGGAAATTATATTTTAAATGTAGATATTTCAAGCTTACGCATAAGTTAAAATCATTAATCAACACTATTCAATGTTTATCACTTATCCGCTCCATTTCTTTTTATTAATGGGACCTTCATCAGCCAAATTTCGAACATCATGCTTGAGTTTGTTCTATTCCTTTAACTGACATGTCTTATTACTTAAATTGGCTTAGATTAAGGAGACATACTTTATACATGTGTGTGAAGATCAAACGTCAAGTGATGACACTGAGTTACTATTATATAAGAAAATCCGTGTTTCTAGTGTCTAAAATATGCATTAAAAATAATGAAGAAAAAAGTTAAAAGAAGCCTACACACTTATTTGACTTATATTGCCTATAAATAATGCTGTTTGTTTAAAAAATCGACAAATGCAAAAAAAAAAAAACAAAAAAAAAACATTGAAATATTGATAAATCACATTTCTATAGAAATGGACATGGTGTAGATGAGGACGGATATGCACATAAAAATAGTGCTTTAAGTTTATAAACAAAATATAAATGCATATATCAAGTATAAAGACCAGTTGTTAGTGACATTAATTGGACGGAATAAAAGCAGTCAAACAGTAACAATACTGTAACATGTATAAGTTAAATGCATTAAAACAATGACTGTATTGCATAAATTCAAGAAAAATATCTAAGTTTAGTCTTATTTTCTTTGGGAATGTCATACATCTTATACATGTACATAACACAGCAAAGAGAGAGTTGAAAAAATCTGTAAATGACATTGTCCAAAAATTCTTATATCACAGCTATATATATTGAAATTAATAAATATCACTGTTTTTGGAAAATCTTAATAAATATGGAATGTTCAATCATAAAGCATTTGCCTCTATCTAAAAATAAAAAGCTTTCAACATGCGTATATTTACCCTCAGATGAATGTTCCCTATTAAGTACTCTAAAACAGAGATCAACCAAGACACATCGAGTAGTTCTAGTCCTAAATGGTACTGCCAAATACTGCTACCAAATTGTGAACATAATATATATCACCTCGTAAATATATTTATCGGTGATGGAAAGAGATCAGCCTTAAAAAAAGGAGGAAAACTCTCACCCTCCAGAAACGTTCCCTTTCTTAAAATTTTATTCAGACTCCAGCAGCTTTCAAATTTCTTGTTTGAGTAATGAGGTGATTCTCTAGAGGGAGGGAACTTTCTATCCCTGATTTGTGGTTGAAAATTACAATCAAGCAGAAATATCACAACATTAATTGCGTAAGCACACTTGTAAAATCAAATTTTTTGGAATAATGAATAGTCCAACATCAGAACCTCTTGCTTAAATAATTATACTTCCACAAAGTCACATCCTCATATGGCACAAACAAAATCAACCAGGCAACCACTGTTGTTGACTTTGAGGATAATATAATTACATTATCACACATGCTTTGCTCTTCTTCTCCCCATTTCCTTCACCTTGTGCCTGGGCAGGTGCCTGAGCAGGTGCCTGACCATTACTCTCCTGGGCCACAGAATTGTTCTTTTTGGCCTTGGCATATGATCCAGCAACTCTGGCAGCAGCTTGTGTAGCTTTCATCTTTCTGGTAGATTTTTTCTTTTCCAATTTCTTTGGTGAGGCGGGACCATTGATGGTCACATGCTCTGCAATTCTAGGAGCTAGAAGTACAGAAAGTCAAAATTAGATCAATTTTGGCTTCTAAAGAATATTTCTTGATACACATTCATTGCTTTATTTCAGGGATGACTGATTACAATTCCCATAGCATGAAGGTTTAGGTGCCACTCATATCAATGGGTCTGTAACTGCATAATAAATGTTGAAACACATGAGTATGTTCAAAATCGAGGTAATACAACTGATATTAGTGAACAGAGAAGAAGTATATAAAATATGCCCTACTACCACAAGAAAGTTTTATTGCTGAATTGATCATATCTGATATATTCAAGTCAGTAGAGTGTCTGCTTGAAACAGTCATTAACTATAAAGTATAGATTGAAAGGATCTATTAGAAAGTCTTTATTTCAGTATATCTATACTGTAAATCCTCTCTTGGCATTTGGACTATTGTGTGTCATATGTAATGAAAAACACAAAGTAAGGCTAATTTAAAAAATGATTAAGCAATGTCAATGCATCAAATGGATGTTGTTTACCTTGCAGGTCTTGGGCAGTGATTTTCAGGGCGCTGGCTGCATCCTGCCCCTGGGTCTGTCTGGCCTGTACAGTTTGCTCATATTTAGAATCCGCTGAAATTAGACCACTTAGACGTTCTATACATATTTTCTTTACTTTTTTTAAGCATCAGTTAAACTGCAAATATGTTTGTGACTTTGATACATGTAGTATACTGTCAAGATGCAGAGGATTGCCTATAAAATTAATTACTGAATCATGTTAAAATAACATTAATTGTAAACTTCATGAAAGGACAACAAAGCAGATCTCCTTGTAAGGCAAATATAATTAAGGTGCTCTTCCTTCTAACTTTTTTTTTATAATTTTCTTTAAGAACACTAAAATATTGTTGTAATTGTATCATTTTGGCATGGTAGAGTGCATCAATTTTCAAATCACCTTTGATGAGCTGCATTGTTTCTTCATCACATTTCGAGTACGGCAACACAGCATCTTTGGCTGTGGCCAGGTCGCTGTTCAAGATAGTTATACGAGGCCCGTCTGCATGCTTGGGACATAACCAGCGGATTTTACCACTGGGCAACAAACATCTAAAACAAGACAATGTCATGATATTATTTAAGTAGAATTAGAAATATCCTATGTGAGGATAAACTTTATGGAAAATATATACATTTAAACATAATAATCTTAATTTAATGACTTGTTTGAATAAGCACTTCAATCACCAAATAAAGCTGTACAGAATTTTAAGTAAACTATAACAATTATACACAATTTACAGTACTCTTCCCTCACAGCAAACCTAGAAAATTCTGAGCGTTTTCTCCTGCTGCTGTTTCCCATTATCTGCGGTACCAACCTTTTCAAATGTCCTCTAACTTTATGCACATCATTCTTCATCACCTCTTCACGGAAATGTTTGAAGGCCTTGGCAAAGCCGGAAGTGTCTGTTCCTTTCTGTAATTATACAGATAAATAACAGACACATTTAAATTTATTACTCATACTACTAGTATATGATACAAAACTTACAATGTGAAAAAAAATCTAATGCCATTACATGTAAGTCATCAGAATCATGTCTGAATGAATAAATTAAATTTTAATCTTTAAGGGATATTTGGGAAGAGTGATGTAGCATTGTCAAACCATACAGGTCATAATTCAAACATCTTCTGTCTGTCCATGGTTAAAAATCTCATAAATGGTTTCATTTTTATGTGATCAACATTTCCTATTCTCCATATGTGGATCGACCTGGTTTAGTAATAGCCAAGTGTGCAAAACCAGAAGATAGAAAGGAAATCCCAAGCCAAAAAACTGCTAAAAGACACGAGGAACTTCAGAAATGTGTACATAGAAGAATTTACAACTGTGGAGCAATGTAGAAAAAGTAACAATATCCGTGCAATAGTGAATCACATTGATTCAGGGAAGGGGAATATCCACATAAGAGGGACCTCCGTGATGCTTGACCACAATGATAGTAGGACAGGCAGGCAGTGACAATGATGGTAGGACAGGCAGGCAGTGACAACGATAGCAGTACGGGCAGGCAGAGCGACAATGATAACAGGACAGGCAGGAAGAAGAGTAACAACGGAATACAAACAAGGACTTCCAATCAGGATAAACAACATGGAATTCTGTCATCCATAATTATAAAACAAGAAATGGAAATTATAGGATTAGCAGAGACACATTTGTGCTCCAGTAACTGTGACAAGATTGATATCAACGGCTATATTTGGTTAGGCCTGGAAAGACCAATGCACAACAGGGCTAGGTCTGGCTCCGGAGGGGTAGGATTTTTAATTATTAAGAAACTTATAAATGTTTTCTTTTCAATGTTACTGTACTAGATGACTCTTCTGATGGCATCCTTTGGATACAAGCAAGTGCCTACCAGCTCAATGTCTCTGACAAACTCCAGTGCCTCATCCGAGCCCCCCATACAGGTCAGGTTGACCCCACTGTGTTTGAGAACGGCATTCATTCTGGCCAGATAGGCTGCCGAGTCGGCTATAAACTTCTCCTGGTCTTTCAGCTTCAGGAGGATAGGTGGCCCACTCAAGTGCCAGCCCTGAAAATTAGACAAAAATTTTTTAATAATATGAACTATGAAGGTGGACTTTTAAATCTTATTGTGCATGTAAGACATAAAGTAACCTACACAGTAAATTTTATTATAATCCCATCATTTAGAAGATATTTTGTACAATAGTGTCCTTTATCATTTAAATGTATAATCTTATATACAAAGAAATCATAATACTACTGTGACAGTTCAAAGTTAAGTTTTCGAAAAAAAATATCATGGTATTTAAATGATACCTTTATTCATACTTTCACACTAGACTGAGCTGGTGAAAGTGAAGTGATAAATACCCTATTTGATTCAGTTACAGAAATTATACTCAACTTTTTGCTGCATAAAATTACACCTAAGGGGGAGGGGAAAAAAAGCAGACCTATGATTTTATTGTATTGGAACTTACGCTGGAAAAATGTAAATAAATAAATCCCATGTCTTTACCTGTTCATATTCACAGAGAATCTTGCATACCAACTTGCGCTGCTGGCCAGTTTGATCATCGGGCTCGCTGACAGGTGGCTGAAGATTGACCATACTCTTCTTAACGGCCTCAGCATGACCTAAAATTCCAACCACATAATTTAGAAACTTGTAATCAATAAATGAATAAAATGAAATAAATTATGTCCCCTTAATATAAAATGTTCACAAATACATAAGTTAACATATAATTATCTTTTGAAAAGAATTAAAGTACCCTGCTAGAAACATTGGAGTTTTTGGAAGGTTAATTATCTAATTAACAAGATTTTAATTGCCCTCATGTACAGAATGTTTGGACGAGTGTCATTTGTTCCGTAAAAGATAATTTAGGTTTTGTAATTGAGAAATCTCCTGAGATTTTTATACTCAGGCTTGTGCAAGCATGTGATATAAAAGGTTTTTATTGACTTATCATAGTTAAGAAATATATTAATATATGTAGAACAAAAACAGAAATCCCAACATGGGAAGGAACTAGACAATATGTTAATTACTACAGAAATATTTGTTTATATGCTTTTTATATGTATACCGACAAAAAAAACAACAACATGTTAAAAGAAAATGGGAAAATATTGATCACATATTACAGCTTAATTGACAAGCAACTAGTTAATGATAAACCTCTTAGTGTTCAATTGTAAGGTTACCAACATGAACTGTCAATCTCTACTTCTATCCTTTTATGCAATACTGTAACTGTACAACCTTTTTTTACTGAGAGAGAGAGAGAGTCCAAGTGTGTGTGTGTGTGTGTGTGTGTGTGTGTGTGTGTGTGTGTGTGTGTGTGTGTGTGTGTGTGTGCAATTCATAAGCCAAAAAACTGTAAGATTGTATATTTATTTGCTACTGAAAAAAAAAGTTTTTAATCATCACAGTCACTTGGCATTAAAGAATTTTTATCACCACACATCATAAAATTCCACCTCTCTCTTTCTTTTCAGTTAACTCACTGAACCACATGTAATAAAAGAAGCAAATCAAAGCAAATTCATCAAAAAACAGAAAAAAAAAGTTTCAAAATTTAAAAAAGTGTACTGAGTACAAAACTGTACCTTCCAGGTCCACGTAGTCCAGTACGCACAGTTTTGGGTATGGCATGATATCAAGATTGATGGCATGGTGGACTTCAATAAACCTCATCAGCTTTCTCTGGATGAGCTCAAACTCCTCCTAAGAAAGTAGATATAATGACGATTGTTGATAATGATGATGATGATCATTGCCAGAAACACAGGACAGAGTGCAAGGTCTCATTTCAAAGAAGAAGGAAATAATGAAGTTAGTCTCAACTTTACAACTGAAAAATGCAGTCTAATTTGACACATAATCAATCAGTAGAAAGTATTGAACAATGAGTAAGAAATGGCTCAAATATTCGAGAGACAGGCACTACAATTAAGATCTATCCTGGATTAAAGTACGTAGCCTAAAAATAGTCAGACTCAGTCTCAAAACATGGAGCAACTTCTGAGTACTAAGTTGTTTTATAAAGTGAGGCTAAGAGGGTATATACATGTACAGGTAAAAGATGTAAAGTAAGATCTAGAAATACCTGTTACAGAAGGAAAGAAGGCTACAGCTAGTAGTGTCTGTTGAAAGGAAAATGAGACAGAAGACAGTTACTAGTGGCTCCACCTTGGGAGAATATCAAAAACTATCATACTTAAACAAATTTTAATTTTAATTCATTTTAATTTTAATTAATCTCAAAAGATCAATAGATTAACTCATAAAAATATAAGGTTTTTGTTTATCAACATATAATTCATTATCTTTAAAAAAAGATCCAAGTGCTGTGTAATTTTGATTCCATAAGAATAAGAATTTTATCCCCTGTTATGGATACAGTCACTGCAGTGCATATACTGGGGCCATTTCATGTGAAAGTGGCATTTCATAAACATTTCAAACTTCAAAATTGTAAAATGAAACATTTAATCAGGTTTCAAACCAACCCTTAAAATGTAACTATTTTATCACCTGGAAAGAGACAATTTTCTCTTGTTTCTGTCGTTTCTCGGCTGCCGGTGTGTGATCTGCAGCTTCCGCAGGTTGGGCCTTGACAGCCTCTTTCTTTTCCATTTCCTCCTTCACCTGAGCAATTCTGTCTTGTATTTCCTTCAGGAACATAGGTGGATATTCCTTCAGATTCTGCTGAAAGTTGAACTTGGGGGGAAGAGTATTCTTCTTACTTGTGTCAGAGGCCCGTCCACGCATTAGAAGGATGCTGACCTAAGATATCAAACAGATCAACTTTAAATACCCTCCCTAAATACTGCGCACATGTCCCATCAAAGTATGTATGTTGCCAAAATCTATATGTCTCAGACATTGTGTATCTTACTGATAAATAAAAGTCAAGAATGTTGTCTTTAAAAGCAATAGAGAAGTAGTTAACATATACAAAGCATGATAAATAAGGATTGTTATGCAAAGGACTTAAATTCAACTAAGAGAAAACCATAAAAAAAACAGCCATGGAGAAAAAACTACTTATAAAAATGTTGAATGAGACTTCTCTCTTTACAAACCTCACTGGTTTCCCATTCGCTCTTAGTTCCCACCACACACGCCACGAGAGGCTTGCGTAAGTTCAGCATGGCGAATCTTAGCTCCATCATGCAGTTAGGCGAGTTGGCATACTAAAATAGATATTAGTTCTATTCAATATAAATATCTGGGGGTGGGGGTGGGGGTAGAAAGCAGATCTAAGCTTCAACAAGCATTATGGGGAGTTTTCTCGCTGAAATAAATAAATTACATCCTAGGTTCTACATCCTACAAAGCAGTCTAAACAAATGCAGTATATTGGGTATTATGCATACATGCAGTTTACTGAATGTTCTCATTTTATTACCTCTATCAAAGAGGTTATGTTTTCACCCCTGTTTGTCTGTGTCTTTCTGTCTGTCTTTCATCAACATAACTCAAAAAGTTATGGACCGATTTTAATGAAATTTTCAGGAACTGTCAAAAGTGGGCCAAGGAACAGATGACTGGTTTTTTGTGGTGATCCAGATAAATAATCAATCAATAATAAAAAATATCGAAAATTTAGGGGTGAAACGGCATTGGATGGAGACTTTGCTGCCTTGGCAGAGGTCTGCGCACTCTGAGTGCTTTTCTAGTTATTGAATACTACCTACCTCATCTGAGACACATGCCACGACCACCTTGGCCTTTTTCAACCCTTCACTGATGTCTTCAAACAAACCAGTCTGAAAGAGCAGGCATTACAAGAGCAGTTAAAAAAGAGAGGGCACATCACTTGCTAAGATTTACCCCTTACTTTAAGTTTCAGGCATTAAAAAGACAATGCTACTAGTACCCCCTGTAATATGAACATTGTCACTTGCAATTCCCAAATGCCAGTAAAATTGAAGTACCCCTAAAACTGGGTGTATACTTAGTTACTGGTAACAGTTTTTGCTCTGGGTCCATAGATCTCACAATGTAAAACCCTGGCAACTTGTAAGACCAATGGTCTAAATGGTGTTTGATACAGACTGTTAGGAGTCTACATAAACCAAGGAGACCTTGAAGTGGCATCAAATTGTACGGTTGAGTATGTTACAATATTGACCATAAAATTAATTCTCCTATTTATATTCAATGTCATAAACTTTAATATCAAGGCGACAGTCAAATTTGGGTAAAATAGCAAATGGAAATATCAGTCAAGTTCGGGTAAAATAACATATGAAAATATTAGTAAAGATTTTCTGTATTTACCTTTCCGGCTTGCTCAATATCAAGCCAGCACCGGACTCCCTGGGATTCCAGGTAGCTTCTAATTTCACGGGGGTCTCCCTTTTCCCATCCAAGGGCTCCATCCTTTTCGGCGGTGCCTTTCTTCACAGCATCGTGAGAATTGGACCAGCAGTAACTAATGAATACGTCCACAGCATCTTGCTCTTTCTACAATAACAGTTACAAAAACCAGTAAAGATTCCTGTGACAGTCTTAAAATTATATTTTGATCTTTTCCTTAGTAATATCATGATACTGACTTCTTTTTTAATACTAATTTCTCATCTATATATGTAAGAAAGAGTGCAAGAAGTACCAGTGATTGATTCACTCTTGTATACCTAACTATCTGTAACTTTAAGAAAATACCAGTATATAAATATAAATAAGTTAAATTATCCCTCTTTTAACAAAAATACCACAATCCAAAAATAAAATAGAGGAGGTACAGAAAAATTATGGTAATGGGTACTGGTAATCTAACCATACCCATCCACTAATCATCAGAGGTTTAGCAAACTTGCTATATGTACTGGTAGGTTACCCATACCCATGTATGTTGGAGTGGATTGGCACTTTAAAGCAGGTAAAAATTGTCTTCCAAATTGACTAGGTTTCATCCAATAAAATTGACAAATCAAAGATGCCTTTTTAAAAATGGCTACATAAAGCTCATTGGACATGCTTTCTATCACAGAAAATGATGACGAACTATGACCTTAAATGATGAAAATTTTTTGTGATACAAAAATCATAATCACACAAATATAAATAATTTTCAAGCATCTTCCTCACCTTCTCTTCTTCTTCCAGTTTTGACTTCAACTTCTCCTTAAGTTCATCTAGCTTTGTATCATAAACATCCTCCTTTGACAAGTCAACAAAGATCTAACAAATACAAAATACCTGGGTTAGCAACTTCCCTATTTTAAATAATATTTTCCAAAATGAATAGATATAATTTTACTCTTACCCAGTACCCATTATTTATGCACAAAAAAATGTAAATCACAGCAAATTTTAAGGTCCAGCAAGATGTAATGCACCATATACAATAGATATGTTGTGCCACAATTTAAGCATGAAAGATTCCAATGCTTCTTTATTCCCTATGCACTTTTAAGTTTCCAATAGTAAAATGCTACATTTTTTTCCATGTGCAGTATTTTTAAAGCTCTTAGACTAGTAGCAGTGTTTAAACTTAAAACTTTATTCTATTTAAACATAAAGCTTTTAATTACATAATTGTATTATTGCATTGCACTTAAATTTTTTATCAACTGAAATTCACTGGGTTACAATCTCATCAATATATTATTATCATTATCATTAATTACTCTTACTTCTTGGAGTCCAATATTCATGCCCAGTTCACTTTTTGTCCAATCAAAACTTTTGGTAATGGTGACTATGACATATGGTTTCTTCAACTTCTGGCTGGCATACTGAAAGAGCTCCTTACATTTCTCATCTTCTGCATACTCCTTGGACACCATTGCCAATAGAAGCTGCAAAATAAAATGCAAAGGATAAAATTAAAATAGTTCAATTTTCATCATGGCAAGAATAATATTATAACTCCATTACTTTATTTTTTGAGATTAGATTAGAAATGTTATCAATAAACCTTCAATTGAAAGCTGGTGATGCAATACATCATGTCTTCCCTCGTGCATGCACTTAAACAAATAATAAGAAATAATAAAAAAAAAAAGAAACAAATAAACAAACACAACTTTATATGTTTTCATCAGGGGAATAAATTACTGGAACAATAAATTAAATTTAATTTATCCAAGATAAAGACACCATATGCCTTGGAACAACTTACCTTTGAATCTTTGAGAGGAACAATGAAGTCGCTCAATGTCTTAGTCCCAATATCTTCATCAAACCAACTAAAATTATACAACAACTGCCAATAATAATGCACTGGATATGCTTCAAAACTGTCTATGCCATTGGCAATTATTTTAATATATCTACTGTACAGTGAAATTTTAATTCCTTCAATATCCATCTGACTTGTAAATTGGCAAAAATATTAATTTATAAGCTTCTTCCCTTGTGTATAGGAATTATATTTTTTACAAAAGAAACATACATCACTCTGGAAACACCCATTATTAAAATGGTTTGTTCAAGGAAGGATAAAACATTAACAACTAGCAGAAACAATTAGGTCAGTGCCATGTTGTAATGATGTCTCGTTGACCTATATCCTATAATATTGTTCATGTGACAACTATAAAGTAAACTCAATGTACCAGGTGTAGCCCATGTTGTTGATATCTTGAACCACTTTAATGGGATTTGCGGCATTCTCAGTCAGGTTAGCTGCACAGTAGGACACCAAGATGTCGGTGGAGTTGTTCTTTCTCATGTCACGTAACTTTCTGATAGAATTCTCCAGCTGCATGTCCAGGTCACTCTTGCTGTCTGGCGGCATTATGGCTGGAGTCGTGAAAAAATACCAGTGGAGTGTTATTCAAGGTACCTTAAATACACACACACACACACACACACACACACACACACACACACACATATGCTCACACGCACATGCAAACACACACACAATAATAACCATATCATGATAAAGGTTTTCTTCAGTCTTTGTCTTAATCTTGTAACAAACTAAGGCTGTCTAGGACAACTGTTGGCAGATGATCTGATTATTTTAGCCAGCTGATTGTTTAAATGCTTAAAAATTAGTTTGATATTCATTTCTGAAAAAACAAAATTAATTTGCCAACCAATTAAGTTAATTTTGCCAACATCATTTACAAAAATACAAAACAATACTAAATATATCAAATGTAAGGAAAATATGTGGCTTAATGAAAACAACAAATAAGGCCCTAGCATTTTCGTATGAAGATTTGCTATTAATGGCTATCATACCTTCCAGTTCATTGAGGGAGATGCTGTGGAAGAACCTGTGACACTGCAGGAAAGCTCCAGCATGGTTAGACGCTTGGCGGATCAAGTTATTTGGGAACAGAAAGGGATCATGTGTTCGCTACAAT
The DNA here is from genome assembly GCF_051362555.1 of Lingula anatina. Lineage (NCBI taxonomy): Eukaryota > Metazoa > Brachiopoda > Lingulata > Lingulida > Lingulidae > Lingula > Lingula anatina. Next base: position 20,215,400 of record NC_141769.1, on the reverse strand, counting down.
ATAAAGTATATGCATTTTGTTACCTCTCTTTTTCATGCTCCAAGTTCTTTATTTTTTTTAATTATATGCAGGCTTGATGGATGTGTGCATATTAACCTTCATTCAGGTTGCTTTTACATAGCTGTAAACTGAGATACAATAATAGAAAAAATAAGGTTATCTTGCTCAGACATCAATGACCACATTACCTGTTTGTTCACACAGTCAGGGCACTGGACAAGGTAGGTGTAAGTGACCCCATGGTAGGCCTCGGCTATCAACCCTTCAAACACCTCGTGAATCAACAGCAACACATTCTCAGGCTCTGGACCTTGAACCTTCACTGACAGTTCATTCTCTCTGGATTATTTTAAAAATACAATAAAATGTTAGACCACCACCTTGTCAACTATTAGACTAAGTGAACTTTCAACATGTTTAGACGTATATCTTGAAAATTTCTGAAAACTGTTTGGTGTATTGAAATTCTACAGTAACTTTATTATAATGGAATGAAGAAAGCTAAATGTTATGTCTGCAGGGATTACCTTGTCTGCTTTATGAGAGCAATATGGGCATTCTTCTTCAGGAATGATCCTTCCTTCCAAATTGCCTTGCCGTCTGTGAACTGGAACAGTCTCACCTGTAGTGACATAATTGTGAAAATAAACTGATAACAAAAGTTAAGAATCAGACCATGTTTGTCATATAGTCACAGTAAAATTAAAATGTTATTAACATGTTTTCGCAAATGTTATAGAATTTCAAAAATATAAGAAAACATTATTAAAGCTTTTTCAAAATGTTTTACCACAATGTTATTTGAAAACATTTAAAAAATGTTTTTCCAAAATTATTTTTTTCTAAAATGCTTTTTTTCTAAAATGCTTTTTTTCTAAAATGTTATTAAAAAATTTTCTTAATGTTTTTCTAAAATGTTATTTGAAAACATCTTTAAAATATTTTTGTAAATCGTTATTTAAAAACATTTTGAAAATGTTTTTCTAAAACATTATTGGAAAACATTTAAAAAATGTTTTTATAAAACATTATTCGCAAACATTTTTTAAATGTTTCTCTAAAACGTTACTTCGAAAATATTTTGATAACTTTTTAAAATGTTTTTCTACAATGTTATATGAAAACATTTTAAAGATGTTTTTCTAAAATGTTGTTTAAAAAACATTTTAAAATGTTTTTCTAAAATGTTATTTAAAAACATTTTTAAAATGTTTTTCTAAAATGTTATTTAAAAACATTTTTAAAATGTTTTTCTAAAATATTTCGATAACTTTTTATTTTTAAAATGTTTTTCTAAAAGGTTATTCGAAAACATTTAAAAATGTTTTTCTAAAATGTTATTTAAAAAACATTTTAAAAATGTTTTTCTAAAATGTTATTTAAAAACATTTTTAAAATGTTTTTCTAAAATATTTCGATAACTTTTTAAAATGTTTTTCTACAATGTTATATGAAAACATTTTAAAGATGTTTTTCTAAAATGTTATTTAAAAACATTTTTAAAATGTTTTTCTAAAACGTTATTTAAAAACATTTTTAAAATGTTTTTCTAAAACGTTATTCGAAAACATTTAAAAATGTTTTTCTAAAATGTTATTTAAAAAACATTTTAAAAATGTTTTTCTAAAATGTTATTTAAAAACATTTTTAAAATGTTTTTCTAAAACATTATTTAAAAACATTTTTAAAATGTTTTTCTAAAACTTTATTAAAAATTTTTTTTAATGTTTTTCTAAAATGTTATTTGAAAACATCTTTAAAATATTTTTGTAAAATGTTATTTGAAAACATTTTGAAAATGTTTTTCTAAAACATTATTCGAAAACATTTAAAAATGTTTTTCTAAAACGTTATTCGAACACATTTTTTAAATGTTTCTCTAAATCGTTACTTCAAAAATATTTCTATAACTTTTTAAAATGTTTTTCTACAATGTTATATGAAAACATTTAAAAATGTTTTTCTAAAATGTTATTTAAAAAACATTTTTAAAATGTTTTTTCTAAAATGTTATTTAAAAACATTTTTAAAATGTTTTTCTAAAACATTATTTAAAAACATATTTTAAATGTGTTTCTAAAACGTTATTCGAAAACATTTAAAAATGTTTTTCTAAAATGTTATTTAAAAAACATTTTAAAAATGTTTTTCTTAAATGTTATTTAAAAACATTTTTAAAATGTTTTTTTAAAACATTATTTAAAAACATTTTAAAAATGTTTTTCTAAAACTTTATTAAAATTTTTTTTAAATGTTTTTCTAAAATGTTATTTGAAAACATCTTTAAAATATTTTTGTAAAATGTTATTTGAAAACATTTTGAAAATGTTTTTCTTAAACATTATCGAAAACATTTAAAAATGTTTTTCTAAAACGTTATTCAAACACATTTTTTAAATGTTTCTCTAAATCGTTACTTCAAAAATATTTCTATAACTTTTTAAAATGTTTTTCTACAATGTTATATGAAAACATTTAAAAATGTTTTTCTAAAATGTTATTTAAAAAACATTTTAAAAATGTTTTTTCTAAAATGTTATTTAAAAACATTTTAAAAATGTTTTTCTAAAACATTATTTCAAAACATTTTAAAAATGTTTTTCTAAAACGTTATTTACAAACATTTTAAAAATGATTTTCTGAAATGTTATTTGATAACTTTTTAAAAATGTTTCTCTAAAACATTCGCAAACATTTTTTTAAAAATTATTATGTTTCAAGAAAAATGTTTTCAAAACATGATAATATGTTGAGAAAACACAGAAAACATTTTAAAAGCATTTTAAAAAATGGTTTTGAATGACCTTTTAGAAAACAATATGAAAACTTTATTATAATGATTCAAGAAAAACTGTAAACAAAAATAGTATCCATTTATAAAATTGTTTGAGGCTGATAAGACAAAACTAATTTTATAAACTAACTTATGAAAACTAAGCTGTCTTCACAAAGCACAAAACTCCAGTCATTTTGTAAAACAGATGTTTGTACCTGTGCCCTGTTGAACAATCCAGTTGGCAAATACGTGAACTGATACAACATCCTGGTCTCTCTGATCCCCGAGTCTGCCTCCAGATCAGGCCAGTCATACTGGAAATATGAAAAATGGTTATTAAAATTAGATTAGTGAATTTGAGGGCGAGGAAAAGAGATTACTGCCCCTGGGTGACAGAAATTGGTGCTGGGACAAAAGTTTAAATTATTTTACTTCAGAACTTTACGTGTTGAGAAGCTTATAATGTCTACACACCTAGTAGCTATTCAGCTTGACAAATTACCAGTTCCTCTGGTGGAAAGAAATTCCTAAATACACTACTTGTGCTAAAAATTTTAAAAGCACACATCAGTTGTACATCTATTACATGTAATATTACTATGCAAGCAAAAATATCCCACACTGAATTTTGTTGATCTATCTAGGAAGTGAGTTTTCATGCATGACTACTCTTTTATGATAAATGAACATGGACTTCATGAAAGACTCTTAATTTTTTAAAACTCTAAAAAAAATACAAAAGTGAATTAATAACTACATAAAAATAAACAAAGAAAAAAAATCAAAATTTGGTCAGTTTAAGACTGACCTTTGGCTCCTCTCCAGGCAGCAGACATGGTACCAGGTTGACCTTCTGATCTGGCAAAGGGAAGGTCAGATCAAACTCCTGGGTCAACATCAGCAGCCACTCGTGATACTCCTTGTCATACGCCTTCCAAATGACACCGATGTCTGAGTGGTTCAGGCGACCGTCCTGAGAGAAGAAGTAGAAATGTAGTAAAATTTTATTTATTTCAATAGTGTAGAAGTCTAAGTGTACTAGAAGTAATGTTTCTGTAAGTGACTCTGGTTAATATTTGTGTCTCTAACTGATTATAAGGACTGTATGTTCATATTGACATTTAGGTATATCTGAGTCATTAAAAAGTATGGAAAGCCGCAATGCAAGTTTTATTAATAATAATTATTTGACTGTAAAATATTGTTAAGTTTTATCATATTAATTTAATTTTAGAATATTTATTGTAATTTTTGTATTCTCTGCTCAGGTTAAAATAAATTATCTCAGTCTCTATCTAGATTGGTCTCACCTTAATGGCATTGGCCTTAATGGACACCACGCATGCCATGACATCAGCAATCCACTGCGGGTTGATGACCACATATTTCCTAAGGAACTCATTGTCAAAATACTGCACTGAGCCTAGGTAGGTCAGGAACTGGATGGCTTCCTTCAGCTGCAAGAACACAGTGATTCACAGTGAATACAAGTCAGGATATAGGATAAAAATGAAAGTCAAAGACTTAGTATTTTTTAAATATGAAGGATAAGAACTTTTTCTAAAAGGTTATTCAAAAGCATTTTTTAATGGTTTTAAAATGATTTCTATGTTTTCTTGAAATATTATCATGTTTTGAAAACATTTTTCATGAAAACATTGTCATAATCCGTATATTGATGGTTATATATTTTGCTGGATCAGGCATGTACACAAAGTGAAATAGTTTCTTACTAACATTACATTTAAAGACAAAGCCTTGAAATAGCATAATAAGAATATTGTTTATGAAAAATCACAATTATTAATAACATTTTGGTAGAGTTGAGGAAACATCATTAGTCAATCATCATTGAAACACAGATCTGTGTCACTGCTCTGAGAATTTCTTAAGTGGTTTGTTTTCAGATTTAAATGCAGTTGCTTAAAAAAAATCTAAAAGTCACAGAAGTCTCTTGTATGAGGAACAAAAGCATAAACATCCTTACATCATCTTCTTCATAAATTCCAACTTCATTTGCCATTGCAGCAATCTCTTCCCACTTAACAATGCTCACTTTCTTCTTCTCCTTCATGCTGTGAAATAAAACAAAATAAAATGACATGAAATCAAAATAAAACATTAAAGCTGTTTACTCAATAACATATTTTAGAGTCAAATGACTGCATATCTCGCTAAAAAAGATAAATAAAGCTAGCAAGGAAACAGTGGCATTCAGACTGAAGATATGTTGGTATTATCTCCGTACAACATGTACTTAATAATTGATAAATTATGCATTTGATGTGTGTGTGGGTGTGTGCATGCATGGGCCTGCGTGTCCTAATAAAGCCTACGTGAGAATAGCGGTCTCCAGTTTCAGCCAGACAGTGGGGATCTGTTCACCCATATATTTCTGTGCCAAAGTCACATCCACCAACCGGTCCTCCAACACACGGATACCCTGACAACACAATAGAATATGGTTTCTTAAATCAGCCTTCACTGTATAATGATCATTATTAAGGTTTAATTCTGCATTATGTTATTTATTCACTTATAATGATTAGTCTATTTTTATGCGCAATATCATTGTTTTCTCACATACCTTAGCAGCATAATTTTTTTTTATCTACTGGAAAACAATTCAGTACATAATTTCATTTGAAAAACTCAGCACTTGCTCTATTAACCTTGAAAACACCAACTGACTCTATCAACTTTACACGTACGTTATAACCTAAAAGTATTGACCAAGTAATAAATAGTAACAACCTTGTCCAAACTGCAAAATCTTGAGATTAATTTAATAAATCGCCATAACAGCACCAGGGCTCCGTAACTTAAAAGCACCGCAAATTGCGACTGAGTGCAAGCATGGAGATTTGCCTCTATTCCATAACTCGGGATTTACTCGCCCTATATAATAGCCGCGAATTAAAAAGTGATAAAGCTATTGCAATTAGTGATGCTTTCAATTTAGAGCCCAGATTAACAATTCAGTCTTTCAAATCCAGCTGACCACTTCATATTTCATACCTGTCCAGTGAGAGAGCTGATGAAATGAAAGCCGGCAATTTGGGGGAATTTCTTCTGTAGTTTCTCCATGGGAATTTCTGGCTTATCAACCTGTAGAAGGTAATAAGAATGTTAATCATACTATCAAAGTGAAACAATCTAAAAAACAGTCACTGTGTATCTTTAACAAGTGAATTTTTATGTTAACTCTTCAAATTTCAATCCATCAAAATCAAAACATCTGATTGAGAACTCATTTGAAGCTGTATTAACTTTTAAAAATAAATTAAAATTTACAGATTTAAAGATTCAATATTTGCCTGTGATGTTACCAAAAAGCCCAGCATCCTTATTAGGAAAGAGAAATATCTCCACTATTCAGTGTTTATATCAGACAGAGATTGACACAGTCATACCTCATCTGCTCGCGTCCCGATGACAAAAACAGGTGCTCCAGGAGCGTGGCTGGCGATGGAGCTCAGCCAAAACTCCAGTCCTGCATGTTCGTAGCCAGATCTGGTGGTCCACAGCAGCAGGTACACTGCTCTACTGGACAGGAAAAACTAGGGAAACAGAACACAAAGAATAATGTACAAAATAGTTTAATTTTAGTTTAAACCACATCAGCATCCACTGTGATAATAAATCATGTTTTAACATGGTGAAGATTAACCTGGTCAGATGTGTACAAATAAATTAAATATTTTGCAGCTGTTTATGTACAGGTCAGTATGCAGGGGGGGGGGGGGGGGGTAAAAAAACTGCCTTTTTGGCTGGAAAGGGTCTGTCATAAAAACTTGATATTCATTTTATTCTACTTTTCAAAAGGGGTCAACTAAGAGGGTAAAGAGGTCCACTTTGTCAGAAAAAAACCTCCCTTTCAAATTGCTGTTCAGGGACCTGTATTTTGCTTACTGGCTTATAAAAATTGCTGGCCACAGACTTAAAAAAAATTTTTGTTTACCAGCTTATTAGGAAACTGAAATTGCAGACTAGAGACCTGTGATTTTGTTTCCCAGCTTATGAAAATGAGTGTCAAATAAGACTGTCACCCACCTGATGTGTGTTGTAGTACACTTTCTGTCCAGCAAAATCCCAAGTGCTGAAGGTCACTTCTGGCCCATCATTCTTCTTCACTGTCCACGCTTTGATGTCAATGCCATCAGTGACTTCTTTGGCACCCAGAGATTTTGTTTTGTAGTTACCACTCATTAAAGCACGCAGCAAACTGAAGTAGACATGTGAAAATTTACCAGTTATCACAGACCTTAGGTGAATTTTAACTGTTTAAGTAGCATAAAATTCAACATCTTTGTCTTTTGTCAATGCCACCTTTTACGTCCTGGCAAGAGAACATTCAGATTTTCAAAAGTTCAACATGAAAGGCCAAATAAAGTCTTACCAAATTTTCCAAATGCTTTCACTTACTGCATTTCCCAGCTCCTCCCAGTCAAATCTTTAATTAAATACCTCACCTCTTTTTACCAGCTACTCCCTGTACTATGTCTAAGACTGGCCTCCCTCACCTAAGTCAATCTAACAGGATCAATCCATCTCCAAGGGGTTTCTCAATAAATCGCCTTCAGCTTAAGCAGCTTAAATGTCTGGCACGCCTACTTTAGCTGCTATACGATAATTAATAACCCCAAAGCAGCTTTAGTAGGCCTGACAGACATCTAACCTGCAGCTTAAGTTCATTGCAATTTAGCGAGAATGCCACTGGAGATAGATGCTCCACAGTTAGTATGATAGGGTCTGGGAATGGTCCCTAACTCACCTTGTTTTCCCAGCTCCTCCCAGTCCAACAAACATGAGCTTTGTCCTCCTGCAGACAGTAAAGCCGCCTGCTACACGTTTGAGGAAGCTGATGACAGCGCCTCCTCCTCTGCCCACTATGTCATTTGGAGGACTCTTCAGGGAAGGGCATCCATCCAGCTTCAAGCCTTGGCTAACATTATCTGAAGTTGAATATCAATTCATTCAATCTCAGGCTTCTAGTCAGTGAAATTAATATAATTCAAAAAACACTTCTTTATCTAAAAATGTGCATCTTTGTACTGCTTCATTGATCAAAATTGTAAAATGACACAGAATCTAAGACCAAATTTTAATTCAAAACAGGCAAACAGTCAAAACTAACCTCTAATGGGTAAGAAGGCCACTTCTCCTGCAACACTCTCCAGAAGGGGATTGTTAGACAGCTCCAATACCCGGAGTCTCTTCAGCTTGGCGATGGTTTGTGGAACAGAGTTTATGCCCTGGTTGGCAAGACGAAGCTCTCTCAAATTTTCCATCTCAAACACGGCTAGAGGGATGCCACTTGAGTCTGCATCTGGATTTATACAATACTTAATTTATTAACAATTGATAAATTATTGTAGGGATTCTTGAAAATAATGGAATCAAATCATGGAAGCTAAAATGATTTTAAGAAAAAACATTAATTTTTCAAAATCTTGCAAAATTAAAACTTGTGATACACAGTTTAGTTGGTTAATATCAACTCCACTGAATTATCAAAATGGCTCATTAAAAGATCAATATGTGATAGAAAGGAACATAGATATGATTATATTATAAAAGGCAAGATCAAAGCACAGTAAAACCTTTAAATGTCTGTCCCAATCTTGGTACACTCATGAACAACTCTGTGTTCAGACCAGGTATCTCCTCTTTCACATTCAGTATGTCATTGTTGTCATAGTCATACTTCTTCAACAGCTCATTTGGAGACTGAAAAAAAATTGAATAAATTGTTTAAAAAGTTGAAATCTGGTTATGTTGAAATGTTGAAAACTTATATCAAGTTTTAGTGAATACTAAAAAGATAAAAGATTATCAACTGTCTAAGTTATATAAATTTACTTTAAATAGAAAAATTAGTGAAAAAGTGCCATTCATTCAAAAAATCAGGATCATAAAAACATATTTCCTTACTTCAATGCAGGATGTACGGGCAGCAACTTTTGCTACAGAATTTGAGAGTCCAGATGTTTCTGCCTGGCCACACTGCGGGTCCTCGTCCCCTCGCAGCCAGGGGATACCTGGGAAATATGTACTAAGTTTATTATAGGGTAAAACTTAAACAATTGCATCATTGCAAATTGAATTAATATTATGAGAGTTGTGAATCCAAAGATTTATTTAAGATTTGTAAAAGATTTTCATGGTACTTGAAATTGACAATTTTTTTCACAGGGGAAAATAGCTAAAAGGAAAATGTTGCTTACAAATATTATATAATATGCTCTCAAAAGTTCTCACTTTATACTATATTATTTTCTGATTTACAGTTAACATCTTATAATTTTCTCAGTCATAGACAATAAACCTTGGAAAGGTCAATACATTGTGCTTGGAATGAGATATAATAAAGTTTTACAAGTATGTGTCTACTAAATCTCATGTCATTTATGGAAATATGTTGAGAGACCCTCAAAAACCTCATTTCTCACTTGTTTTTATATAATTTCATCTACTAGTAAGAAATGAGACATAACTCGGCTTTTGTTAATAAAATTCTTTTATCTAAAACTTAAACAATTTGAAATCTGTAACAGGTGAATATCTAATCAAAGTGCAAATTAAGAACAAAATAAATGGCAATTCATTCATTTGTTCATTCACTCAAATGGCCACCCAACAAGTCAATAAATCCATGCACAGATAAGAGAAACACTACCTTTAATGGACAGATACTGAAGTGTTTTCAGTTGTCCAAAGCTCCTTGGCAAAGAGTCCAGTAACAGTTCATCCAGTGACAGGCTGACCAGATATTTCAGCTGATCAATATGACAACTGGTCAGAGACTGAATGGTCACCATACAATGAGATGCATTGACCTCCCTCACTTTAGGCAGAACTCTGAAAATAATAAAAACATATTGAATATCAAAATAAAGCATGAATGACCTTCTTACTGATTATCATGCTTCCATTAAAATTTTCTATATTTTACTAAATAAATGAATTACTAATTAGCAAAATAAAAAAGGTTTTTCATAATACTTTTGTCTTTCTTAAGTCCAAGCAAACAGTAATCTATTAAATATTCTGCATGATTATCTTTTGACTTCTAGAAAACCTTCATCATTATTTACTATAATTCCACCTGCAACATGACACTGTTTCCAATTAATATTCATTATCAAATATCTTAATCTTTGGATCATTTACCTGAAGTCTGGCAAAGTCTCTACTAGAGACTCAGAGACATCCACCACTGTCAAGTTTTTACACTCCATAGATGAAACATTCTGGCTTGTTGTGATGAGGCCATTGACACAAAATTTTGCGAGATTTTTCATTTTCCACGTCGATGGGAGCTGAGTAGTCAATTCCAGATTGCCATCAGAGTATGTGGACGGCTCAAACCACGATGGCTGACCACAGGTAAGGTATAGCGTGGACAGATCTTCACTTTGTACAGGAATCTTCTCCAGATCTGTATCTGTTTTTTGCAAAACAACAGCAACAGCATATTCGGTGCCTCGATTTTTATCAAATTTGAACTTTTCCAGATTTTCCCCTTGCTTCAAGCTGACGTGAGGACCCTTAAAAACTTCGTCTGGCTTGTCATGAATCTCCCTGCAACCATGGTTGTGATTTTCCATTAAACCAGCTTGCAGGTCTCCATAGGTCTCACTTAACTCCTTGATCCATGGCACTGCAGCTTGCCTCTCCGATGTGAAGCCTCCTTTCCAAACATGCCTGCAGATGGCAGCACAAAAGGAGAGATATCTTTCTTGGAAAAGATACTCTATCTGGAATACATTGTAATTAAATGATGAGAACTTTTTGTTCTTGTAATGTGGAAATATCTTTTTAAAAAGATATGCAACCTTCTCAGAAAATTGTATTTTGATAATATCTGAGTAAAATTATTTTGGATCGTGACACAGGTACTTATAAATCATTGACAAATACTTTGCTTCCAATTACTGGTACCTGCTTATAATATCAGCAATGTATTGATTCGGCAGCCATGACAGAACAATTAATAAGAAAACTATCTATTAGTTAAACTAGGTTTCACAAGATTTAATTTGAAATATTTTTTGATATTTGACATATTCAAAGATTACAGATTACATTTCAAAATATATCAAAAGGTCATGATGCATATTTCTTGTGTACTAGTACAACAGGAAGTGACTGCACAATACCTTTTCCCGCTCTTGTGGGTTTGTTGAATCTAACAGGGGCAATGAGACCTAGAGAAGCAAAAAATTAATTATGTTTAGAGCTTACAATTAAACAGCATAAAATTTACAGAAAAGTACTGTTTATCATCATTTTTTTTTGCTCTCTGTGAAAATTATGCTACTGTACATAACATGGTATAATTTATCAAATCATCATACATTTCATATGTTTAAGTCCTTGTTATTCCATACTGCCTTTTAAAACATTGATATAGTGAAATTGAAATATTGAAATAGTGATATTTCTACCGTAACTGTTTTATGAAATCATAACAATCAGTATAAATACTACTAAGAAACTATGTGAAATAGCTGAACTATGGTGCTTCTTATCTCATACAAGTACTGTCTACAAGTTATCCCCACATGTACCTACATGAACTCTAGATTTAAGAAATGATAATTTTTATAACATATATCTGTGCACTTACTTTTCTCTGGGCGAGGCCTCTGTAAATTCTGTTCATCAGCATATTCTCAAACATCAGCACTGCCTCAGCACTGGTCTTTACCTTCTGGGGAGCCATGTCAATCAAATGAAAATGAGCTGCAAGAATTTGAAGAAATGTTACCATTTAAACATGGCAAATAAGTTGAGTACTTTCTATGAAATATTCTGTGAGGCAAGCTGATTAAATTGAATTTTCCATCACAAATGATCACACAAACATCTAGATGCAGCCAGATAGCCATATTAAAAAAGTACACTTGGCACAAATGCAAACATTTTATTGCAGTATCATGAATAATGGAATTAGTTTTTTTATTGTGCACAGCTTAAAGGGATAATAACTCTTCGTTTGGCCAAAAAATGAATTTTCCTGGAGTAAACAACAATTTTCCCATACTTGCCAATGGCTAATGAATCCATTTTTACATTCAAAGTTAGTCCCTGTTTTTTTCTAAAAAGTTTGGTTTTTTGTTTAAATCTCTTAAGAGATTGTAACAGAGTATAGCCATCAATGGAGGTCACGTGGTCTGAAGACAAGCTCAGATATCAGAATAATAGCTATAACTGCTGCTTTTGTCGTACAACAGAATATATTATATTTCTGTGAATTATTCACAATGTTTTTATAGTGAAATATAGACCTCATATGAAGAGTAATTATCCCTTTAAATTTCAAAAGTTGGTTGCAGCTGGCTGTCATGTGTGGAAAAGAGACTTCAGAGTAGACAAGTGCACTGGCAACATCAGATGATCTGGCAGTAACACATATCACATGACCAAAAATAGTCAAATAACTATTTCTATTTTTATTTTCTTAAACCATTTAGTGTAATTTTTTTGCTAATGAACTTGGACATAGTCTTGTATTTGAGCTTACCTGGATATCGCGGGTAGCCTCGCGGGTGTATCCAAGCAGGCCTGGTATTCTGACATGCCAACATGGCCGTCAGATTGCCAAATTCCAGAAGTTTCTTCAAGGTAACCTTCTTCAGAACTGCTTCAGTTAGTTCTGGGAGTAGAAGCCAAGTGCCAAGTGGGGTGTCATTGGCTGTCATTGTACCAGAACTGTAGGTGAGAGCTGAAAAAAATGAAGAAAAATGCCAAAATTATAATTAAACTTGTGAATCCAATTTTATCAGCAACATTTTTCTTTTCTCTCTCTCTCTCTCTCTCTCTCTCTCTCTCTCTCTCTCTCTCTCTCTCTCTTTTTTTTTTTTTTTTTGCAAAAGGCTGGAAAATATGCATTTCTTAATAGCAATGATATAAAAAAGTTACAAAAAATTCTATAGGGCAAGACAAATTTTGCACAATATTCTAGTAACACATGTATTCAGGGAAGACCGTGTGCAGTCCAGGGAAATACACTATAAATGAACAAAATATGTATAAAATGCATTTTTTTTCTTGTGGATTTTACCTATTTCAGTCCTGTCTCCTGGGTCAACTCTTCTGCAAGACAGTGTTTTTACGGGGGCAGGCAGAAGGTTATAATCCAGATTTCCAAACTAAAATTAATAGTGAATCTTAGTGAATATAAGTATGAAAGGGAAAACTGTATTTCCCAAAAATACTATTTTTAAAGTAACAAAAAGACTATTACATCTTAAATTAAATAGCATGACACTATTTAGCACCATCACATACATTTTCTTGTTTCATATAAAATATATTATAATATATAAGTAGAAAAATGATATTTTTAAAATTTATGCTATCAAGCAAGTGTAATAAAAAGCAGATAAAAAGGCAATCACAACTGATCATGTATTACTTGATGACATTAGCAACCCTGGAAAAAAATTTAAAGGTGGTCAAATCAGTTCTATAATTATTTATTAAGCAAAGCATTTTGTATAATTAGTAATCAGTTAAACACAGTCATCCTATTTATATTACAATTACCTTGGTGACTCTGACAGTGGGCCCTTTAGGTGAAGGAAATTCTGGATTCTTCTGGAACAAAATGGCCATATGGACCCGACCTTTGACCCCAGGCTCTGGCTGGTTGTATAGTGGTAGCTGAAAAAATGGGGGACGATAAAGATGCCGGTAGATCCAGGCTTAAATGCAGTCACATCATTTTACAGTCTACTAATCTTCTTCAGTCTACTCCCCTCAAACATAATTCCCCTGCCTCTCAATGACTGGCTTTTGACCATTACATATAATACCTTAACATTTTTAAAATTAAAATTTCTCATTGGAAAATACTTAAGAAGTGAAATAATGCTTATGCTCTCAAAAGTTGCTTTCCTACTTCAAACTGTATTTTGTTTTTAGCAGGTTACAAAAAAGTGAATGTGATAAGATTAAGAACTTCAAAATTTGAAGCTCTCAAAATTTATCATTTTGAAAACATTCACAAATGTTTGCATCAATCTGAAAATGCATATCAAATCACCATATAGATCTTAAAGAAGTAAATAAGTTATAATATTGATGCATCTATGAAGATCTACTGTAAAGATGTAATACATATTAAATCTACATCAATCTGAAAGAGTCCTTATCTGCATATTTCTATTACAATTAAGGCACATGGACTTACAGTTGTCACAATGCTTCTTCCTGCTGGCAGCTCCCAAGTGACACGAACCTCTGTGTTCTCAGCGCTGACATTCTGGACACTATCTATGTCAACAACCACAGACACTCTGTCCCCACAGTCCAAGCTCCTCTTCAATTTCTCACTGAAATAACATTTTAGGTACATGTATCTGTACTAACTATACCAAAATCCAACTTCTAAATGTAAGTCATAGAGTTAGAATTCCACAAAAGCTTATCAAACTTTACAAACAAAATGGATTTTTAGGTTATCAATTTAAAAATATATTTTTTAATCTATCAAACCAAGGTGCATCAAATTCTTAAAAACAGATGTGACAAACACTTCACTAAAATTTGAAAAGTTCATAAAACTAATTAACTGATAACAAATGTGACAAAACTTGCATGATATTATATAAGGACAAGTGAAAAATAAAACCATTCACACATACTCGTCCCAAACTGATAGAACATAGGACACAGTCTCTCTAAAATCCATGGCCTCCACCTCTGCATCAGAAAACCAGATAGGTCCCATATAGAACTTCCCACAAATGTCCACATCTTGGAATTCTACTTCCATAAAATTTGCAGGGTCTAGTCCAGCCAATGGTATCTTGATAATGCAGTAGGACAAAAATGGGTCTTCTTCTTTTCTGCAATGTAAAACATAAATATTAATAAATGCATTTGTCTGTAGAATTTGAATTCTCAACTAAAAAGAAAATCCAAAGAAACTATGCAATAAATACAGCTGCAGGTGAATATAAAATTCAAATATCACAATGTGTCGATTCTAAGGAAAACTACCCCAACTGCAGAGGTTCCCAAAACTATCAGGGGCGGATTCAGAGATATTTTCTGACAGTCTTCCAAATTATCTTTGTTAATCCATCTCCATTTTTGACCATCTTTTGACAGAAAAAATTAGATACCCGTCAATATAAACTTGAAAATCTAACCGTCTTATGGAAGACCAGAAGATGGCCCCAATCTGTCCCTGACTATCCTCTACCAACAGCAACCCTCTGTCATGTTTGAAACTCAGGGTGGAAAAAAATAGACCAGAAAACAAAAATATTTGTTTGGAACCTTAAACGCATTAAGCATAGTGTAACATTTTTGCACAAGGAAAAACTTTCTTTTCTAACTTGTGTCAAAGTGAAATTGGTTTTTATACACATAAAGGGGATTGCACTGACCGTTGTAATCGTATGTAATAGTTACACCACGAGACACAGAGGTGCATGGGACATAATTTAAGCACATGAATTGATGTCATTTAAACCTTGTGGACTAAGGCTGTATCTTACTCAATATATAACTAAAAAGTCAGGGCCTGGTTTCATCAAGGCTGCATAGTGCTATCCAGTGGCTAATAATGGCCGCTATCCTCTGGACAGCGCTATCCAGCCTTGATGAAACCGGACCCAGGTGTGGTGTAGCTGTTCTTCATGCATGACATGTGTTGTTGAGAAATGCCACATTAATTTTGTATCTTTAGCTCTCAACATCTATGATATAAGGAATAATATTCACTGAAAACATGTACTACAAAAATGATGGTCTATATCTGTCTAACCTGAAGGAAACAACAGTTCCTCTGGGCGATTCATCAACAGAGCAGTTGTAGACGTAGCAGTCTTCTTCTTCATCAAGAGCAGTCAGTGTAGGCACACTCCCTCCAGGAAAACTGGACTGTGAACATAAAAAGAGATCTTGCAATTTCTCTAGACCATGAACACAGTTTCAATACATCAAGGATGGCTGTGCTAAATCCTTACTGAATTAGATCTTTGTCACTAACAGTCTTTATTAAATGTCACTTAGTTGGCGTAACAGAATTGAACTTATAAAAATACCTTCACATATTACAAAACATATTACAAAGTTTGCATTATAATATCATTTTTTGTTTCGGACTGTATATTATCACTGTTTATGTGGCACATAATTAAGAATTCTCTTTTATAGAATGTATGCACTGCACTTGCAACTTTAATTGACAGAAATACTAACCCTGATGACCAAGGGCATCGTTGGACATTCAAAGTTCCAGCCCCTGAACTCCCCTGCCTGCTGCCCCTGGGTGACCAGTGTGGGGTACCACTCCAGATTAGGAATCATGTACGTATTCAGACAGACGCCATTCAGAATCACTTGGAGATACATTGGCAGCTGCTATGAGACAGAAAAATGTAGGTGTTTTATAGTTACTTATAATAATACTTTTTGAACAAAATAAATATATAATTTTCCACAAAGGAATGCTTACCGGCGTTAGCAATACTTACAAAGAAATTTTGAGTCAAAAGCTTAAAAAAGGTGAACATACCATTAACTTTGTGTCAGTTAGTACATTTGTGTAAGTAACTAAAATGACATATCATGAAAAAGTAACATAACATAGTAAGTGAAAAGTATGAAATTTTGCCATATATGAGAAAATCCAAATAACACATCTTTAATAAATTTTTTATTTTTTTTATTTCAAGATTTATGATCTATCCTCATTCACAAAAACATACTTTCTAACAAGAACCGAGCCACAATAAATTTTTTTGGTCTCACTGTCAAAATATTCATTCACATTATATTTTGCTGAGTAAAGATAATCAAATGTTTTAAATAAATGAGAAATGGATCCATCTTTTCTCTGGTGATCTGGATGCTCTAGTAGTTACAACTGTCAGGTGCAAATGTAATATATTTAATCATTTACCATGAATTATATTATCAAGATACATTTTTATCTAAGAACATTTCTATTTACTACAGATATTGTACTTGACTGAAAGTTGAAAAATTCAATACGTTGCTTACCACAACAGATGCATCTTCATCTATCAACTTTGTCACTCCATTTTGGTCAAAACTGAAAAAGTATTTAATGTTGATGCAAATCCTATTAACTTTATTGGCATGTACTCAGAGAACAATACTTATAAAATGATAATAAACATAACAAATTTCAAAATTTAAATTCTATCAAAATCTGAAAATGCCATCTTGAACTGCACTGAGGATTGTTTCTTAATTTAACAAAATCACAATGGAGGCCTTTAATTTAAACCAAAGAAATTGTGGAGCACACATCTAAGAAAAATTCCATATTCTTTATATAGTATATCTTGAAATCAAGTCTAATATTTGTCAGTCTGTGAAAAATTCAAATACGTAAAAAAGAATCTGAATTCAATGATTTTTTACCGCTCCATGGATCCAGGGTACACAGTTACTTTCAGAGTCAAAACATCTCCTTTCTCTAGAGAACGGAGCAGACCGTAGGAAGCTGCTGGATAATCAGCCTGCTGCCCTACCATCAGTGTCACTGTCCCACCCTCCCCAATCAACAACTTCAATTCTTTGTCTTGAAGAAAACTGAAAGTAGATTGTAATGAACATGACAGAGAACCACAAAAAAACTCTTTGAGATTTTTTCGTGAAAAATGACTTTGGAGAAAAATTGAAAATGGTGATTAAAACTGGTGGTTTACTGTTTATTTTTATTGCAAGCATAAATATCTACTATCTCAGTGCAAGAGATCTGAATATAATGAAACTGGAAGATGCTCATCATGGAAAGTTTTTTTTTTAACAAGTCAGTATAATATTTGACATGAAATATACCTAAAAATCTTCATTGCAATGACCTTTCTGTTTACCTGCTAACATTTATTTGCATTTGTTATACGATGCATCCAAATTTACTTCATTTCTTAAAAAAAAAAAATTAATTAATTAATATTTTTGACAATTACCTAGTCAGCAAAACAATGCCCTGAAAGTCTTGGTTCAAGTATTTCATGGCAGAAATATTGACTATCTGATGGACAGTGCCATCTAGAGGGTATTCACAACGGTAGGTGGTCATCGCTGCTTCGTGTGTCACAAGATTATTCATCAGAGACCCATAGCCAGGGTCCACCCTCGCATGAATAGTGCCCTGAAACGTGTCAGTTGTACATTATCATCATAAAGAGATAAAATAAAAGGGAATGTTTGCATGATTCTGTGAGATAATTGACACATACTGTGGGATAATTCATACATGTATAAAAATATAATACTAGGCAATAATGTGAACAAAAATTTGACTTAGGGCGCATTCCCATAGATTTTACATCGATCTATCCCCGTGGGGAGTCTCACTAGATAACTGTCAGATAATCCGGCTTAAGTGTCCGTCCCGCCTACTACAAGCTGTAAGGGGGTAATTAACTTTCGTGCCCGCGCGGCTGACAGCTATTTAGCGTGAACCCCCAGGGAGTTAGGTCAATCTAGTTGGATCGATCTAATCTCTGGGAATGGGGTCTTAGTATAATTATTGCATACAATTTGAACTCTTCTACAAATTCATTGGTCTCTTAAACAACAGACAAATACATGTTTTGATTCAAATTTTTCAGTACAAACTG
This sequence comes from Lingula anatina, assembly GCF_051362555.1. Taxonomy (NCBI): domain Eukaryota; kingdom Metazoa; phylum Brachiopoda; class Lingulata; order Lingulida; family Lingulidae; genus Lingula; species Lingula anatina. The sequence goes on along the minus strand of NC_141769.1, from coordinate 20,197,004 downwards.
CATCAACCAAGCAATGAAAAAAACATGCACACTATCAAACTCACTAAAACGTAAGCACAATGTCTGCACAGTCCACAGCGACGACAAGCACGGATTTCTGTGTCACATCCACATTCCTCCAAGTTTTCAAACATGACCGGGAGGTGCCACTCTGTGCCCAGGTGACAGGTTTCCTGACCAGAGTCCAGCTGTTTGAGAGATGATGCCCACACCTCTCCAGAACTGAATAATAATAATAAAAATAATAATAATAATAATAATAATAATAATAATAATAATAAAACATTCAGTTTGATAATTTTTAAAAGTTTCCATTAATTTCTTAGATTTATTCCTACAGATTTATTTTCAGAGCTTTTTAATCACTCTCTGATCCACAAACATACGTCAGAGCATTCTTTTTGTTCAAATAACAATAATTTGTTCATACATTCTCTTTTCTAAAACCAATACTTCCATTAAGATGTACATGTCTAGTAATTCAAGTCAAATGAATTATCCCTCCTATAGATGTCTCTGCAGTCAGCGTAAGGCATACCTGAGTCTCCTCTCCTTTATGCCATTCCATGGACATGTTATCCCTTTATCTGAGCAGTTGTTACACCGAGTGCACACGGTCACCTTGTAGTCCCAAGGGTATGTCCCATCTGGCCGGCTCCACACATGTTCCTGGCATAGGCAAGGGTCCACCTTTATGTCCAGCAGCTCGGACAGGTCACCTGTGATTGAAGTTAGATAATGATTATATTTTGAACTCTACACTGTAAATTTTCACATTTCCCAGCTTTCTTGACTAGTGTTTTATCTGGATCACAGAAAACGTTTTTAAACTACTGATCTAAGACAAATGCACAATATATGAATGTAAAAGTAATAAAACGATAAACAAAAGCAACACATATTATCTGAACACTCTTAAAATATAAAAATCTTAAATAAAAAAAAATATTTAGCAGGACAACCAACAACCTAAATAAAATAGGTCACTGTTACATGACTGGTACTATCAGATATATATAATGTCAGACTGGTATAAAAACTAAGATAATTTTATTATTAGTTACTTGACTGTGTGATTACTGGTAAGATAAAAGAAAATTGCAGCTCAAGATTGGTTTCTGAATCAGATAGTTATCCCCATTATCAACAGATTTTAACTCCAGATTAGCAGTTTCCTAATCCCTCTTGACAAATGAAGTGAAATGATGAAGACTGCTATTATCAGATGTCTGAGAGAGGGGCTACTAAATAAACCACCCACCTTGTCGAAAAGCTAGAGTCTGTGTCTCTCCCAGCACTGAGTCAATGACCATGCCATAGATATACATCTCTAACAAGATGCTTCTTTCCATCTCAGCCTTTGCCCTTTCATCCTCTGGTCTGTAGCTTTGTCCAGAGAGGGTAATCATACCTGTGCCCACACCTATGAAAAAAAAAATTCACAAAAAATCTATTATTTATTACAGTAACTATAACTAAGTAACAGAAATGTAAGATTATCTGTATCCCATTAACATATATTGGTACATAGTTTGCCACAACTCAAAATTATTAATCATCTCTATTTCAGATTTTTTTAATATTAAAATTTGCTATTTCAAATAATTTTTTTAACTTATAAAACCCAGCCTTCAACAGGCAACTTTCTTAAATGAACCCATTCAACAAGCATTTCGTCATTTGAGTTTTGTCCAAAAAGAAATATGCGGTCAAAAATATGATTAATCCTTTTTTGTATTACTTAGGAAATTACCGCACCAGTAATAGTTTCATTGACCATGACTTCAATTCCATCATGCCGACACAGAAATCCTTGTGCCCAAACAATTTCAGGTGAAACAAACTGTTCACAAGCTGCAAAAATGGCCGGCAAAAGATCCCTGTGGAACCCGGCAGGGTATGTATAGGTTTGTGTCTTCTTGATGACTGGTGCATTGGGAGGACAATTGAAATCTTCCTGAAATATAAAGGAGCATAAAATTCTACATTAATTCTAGATAACAATAATATTTATCACTCATCTGAGCAGTAGAATTCATGTTATAATAATAATAATAATAATAATAATAATAATAATAATAATAATAATAATAATAATTATTATTATTATTATTATTATTATTATTATTATTATTTTATTATTATCATTATTATTATTATTATCATTAATTGCACACACATCCCAAAATAAGATCTCTGTAGCCACTAATGAATATGATGAGGAACGAAAGACTAAACAGAATAACCCCTTGGCTTCCTGTTTGAACCAGCCATCATATTGTTAAGAACAAAGTGCTAAAATTTAGATGAACGAGAATTGTTAATTTTAAAATCCATTACCTGCAATTATCAACTTCAAAGAAAGTATTTTTGAATAATAATTTTAAAATCCATTACCTGCAATTATCAACTTCAAAGAAAGTATTTTTGAATAATAATTTGCCTACTTTGCCTCTAACAGTAATTTTTGACAATCTACATTTACTTAATTACGTAATATGTAATATTTCTGACTGACCAGTGGAATGCTGGGCTGTTGGACAGTCCGACAATTGAAGAAAAGATATGTCCAATCTTCTGGGGTGAGGCTGGTGCGGAAACTTTTCGCCTGTTGGAGAATCCCCAGGTCATTAATCATCTTGTACAGTATCTGAAAGTAGCAAAATAACACAATTTCAATCACAGTGTCTGTAGATAACTTATATTAACATTGTTTTATGACAGCGAAAATTCATAGAAGAGATCAGCACTTACAAACTCAAAGGGATATATATATGTTAATAATGATCTCTATAATTTTTTCCGTCCAATATCTAATGTTAACTTAACTAAGCCAGAACTGTACAACATGCACAGTATATACTTTACAAAAACAGCTTGGTTAAAAGAATACTTATATATATGGTTACCTGGAAGTTTTTATCATCAATTGCAGAATCAATGCTGGTAACTGCCTCCTTCAAATTTTGACAGGTATAAACCTTCTGCCCATCTGGCAGATATAGCACAGGGGTTGACATGGGAACAGGAGTGCTACAGTTGAGTGCCTTGTTCATCACTGCTGCAAACACCTCAATGTTCAAGATCACTATCGGCTCTGGAAGCTGACTCAGGTACAGAATAATACCCTAAAACAAGAGATTTTAATCTTAATATTAAAATACAGTGATCAGTTAAAAGTCATTACATCATTAAAAAGTTCATGCCCAAAATAAATGTTTTTTTTATTTATGTACTGTCACAAATGAAATCATGAACACAATAAACTGGGACAGAATTAAAAAGATTGTTTCTGGATACAATTGAGATCATGGAAATTTAATGTTTTGTCTCAATACATTCAGTAGCACAATCTGAGATGTGTATATATCAATATACTGGCAATAAATAACCTGAAACCATCTATACACTTCTTGAATAAAAGACTGTAACATTTTTCTAGTTCACTGTTTAATTTTTTATAAAAATTTTAAACAATTACTGCAGAATGACAATTATATACTCTGTCATAAAATAAGATAAATAAATATAATCAATATTATTCAACCTTTAAAATTTTGACACTTAACAATCATTCTTTTACAATTCTGATATTAAGTTTTTTTAATTAAATAAACTTTACTGAAAGTAAATATGATAAAGAAAATAGATTCTTCAATATATATTATACTACAATCAGTTATGTATTTGTCAGCAAAAAGAAAAACCCTAAAGTATGCAAAAATTTGCAATAAAAAGAAAACTTATAAAGCCTTTTTACCTGAGAATGTAAATCTTTCAGGACCTTGTGATGGATCCCATGGATGTTTTTCCAACTGTCATCTGCAATCCCGCCTGCATTCACTCTAGCGTACCTCTGGACTATTTTCTGCTCCTTGCTGTCTGTCTGCCAGGGACTAACAAAATCCTTGATCTTCTGACATATTAGAAGACCATTGAACATTTCTGGGAGACCCTTGCAATAGAAAAATAATACATTTTAATTCTTAAGTTAACATTTACATTTTAACATTAAAATTAACGTCTTAGAATTAACTTCTTACATAACTTTTTCTGAGAGATCCTTGAAATAGAAAAATAATACATTTTACTTCTTATTAGTTAACATTTAAATTTTAACATTAAAATTAACTTCTTAAAATTAATATCTTACATAGCTTTTTATAATGGACATTGTTCATCATTAGTTTTGACAAAATTGATCAACTGGTTCTCGTGTGACAACTCTCAGTAAACGGGGCAGACAGAGGAAATTTAGGTTAAACTTTGTTTTTGTTTTTTCAAAACATCATGAAGTTTAACGAACATATCAATTTAATTTCAGGGCTGGCCAGTGTTTTTCTTTTATTTTAAGGGTGGTGAATATTCATTTCAAGGGGAAATGTCAAACCCATAGCGTGGATATTTTTAGAGTTGTAAATTGTAAATTTCTTCCTCTTACCACATCAATACCCCGTGAATTTTTTTTTTATACATAAAAATAGGTGCAATAACTGATTTCCTCAAAATTAGGGTAGGTTGTACCCAACCAATCTACAAAATTTGTCTGGCCTTACCTTTTCATCCAGGCAGACATGCTTCACTATGTCCTTTTGAGCTCCCAGGAATCTCGAAAATCTATCCAGCTGGACGCTCAAAGTGCAGAATTCCTGCAGCAAGGAGAATTTCTTCACAGAGCTGAAAAGGATTTTCACATGAAATAATATAAAAAAAGTCCTTTATGGAATAACTTCTATTGATGTGCAAAAAAATTTATCTTCTGTTTAAACAAGGCAGCAAAGCTGTCAAATGTACAGACAAAAAACAGAAAATAAAGATGCAAAAAAAGGTCATTTTGTCAATTTTGATGCAATAATAAATAATGCTCATAATAGCACTGTCAGTCAACACTGAATTTTAATCATGCACAACAGGTAACATGGTCAATAACAGGAGCGGACCCTGAGATATTTTCTGACAGTATTCCAAAGTATCTATGTTGATCCATCCTCCATTTTGATGGTCTTCCAACAGAAAAAATAGATACCAGTCAATATAAACTTAATAACCTGTCTTCAAGAAGACCCAGAAGATGGTCTCAATCCACCCCTTCAATAAGATTACAGTTTCAGGACCATGAGAGACTATAGTCACATGATGAAAGTCTCAATATTTGAAAAATGATGACAGTGCATAAAATAATTTTATATAATGTTTAAAGACATAAAAAACAATACAATTACTTATGTGGAAATACAGAAAATGTGCAGAGCCTCGAGCGGATGAGAGTTAAAAGTCACAAATGCAAGTGTTTGAGAAAAAATTGTAAAGGAAAACATAACAAAACTAGAAAACCACCGAGAGTGCAGACCTCTGCCAAGGCAGCAATTGTTGATTATTGTTGATTATTGATTGATTATTGAGCCAGACCACCACTAAAAACTAATCATTGTCCTCTTTGGCCCAATTCTGACAGTTCCTGAAAATTTCAGCAAAATCGGTCCATAACTTTTTGAGTTATGTTGATAACAGACAAACAGGGGTGAAAATATAACCTCCAAGGCAGAGCCTGAGGTAAATATAATTTCAATGAAGCTGCTATTCAAACTTTTAATCTTTGATTATATATATATATATATATATATATATATATATATATATATATATATATATATATATATATATAATAACCTGCATAATTATCACTGCTTCCTTAATATTAATCTAGCAGAGAGCTTAACTTTTGGGAGTTTACAAGGAAATATCAACAAGTGTGCTTTATGTAATCTCCTTTATTGGCCTATCAATTAGGCAAATGACTTTATAACTCAGAAATTAGCTAAGTGATACCCAAGGGATATTAACAGACTGACCCTCTCAAAGGTCTTTCAGGCCCATAAGTCACATCTTAAGAAAAGCACAAAACAATAATGCACAAAATAGGAGACTACCAATTCTGATGCAATAATACATTATGTTTTACTGCACAGTCAACATCAAATTTTAATTATGCACAACAGGTAACAACGACAAAAGTAAAAGCATAAGGCTTCAGGCCCATCAGAGTTCAAGTTTATACTTAGAAAGTGCCAGAATGAGAAAAATGAAAATTTCACATAAAATTGCATAAATTCAATAATTCAATAGTCAATAATAAATGATAACCCAATTGACCTGGCTTTCTAATTTGAACTGCATGCCAATCCTAAAAATCATACTTGTAAGATAAAAATAATAATAAGTAACACAGTTTTCTTTTCATAATGTTTGCAGTAGCAATGCAAAAATATTGTTGTCAATTTTGATGTAACATTACATAATAAATTATAGAATAATTATCACCAAACTTTGATTATTGACAATAAATAGCATGGACATGTAGAAAATTTGATTACCATTTGGCTTCATGTCCATGGGAGCTCCGAGTCCCACAATGAATATGCCAAAAAGATAATGAATATTTCACTCAAATGTATAACTTCCAGAAAAAGAAGCCAATTAGACTGCTTTTCCAACTCATTCTGCATTTTAGTCCTGTGTTTCTTTTTTAAAGGTTTGACAGTCATAACACGGTTTTCCCATAATGCTCATCATAGCAGCAGCACCAAAAATTGTGTTTTCTTCTATTTTGATGCAATATTACATAATGCTTAACAGCATAATGACCATCAATTTTTAATAATATAATATTAGTAACATGGACATTCAGAAAACGTGACAAGCAAAGGTCTTCAGGATCATGGAACTTCAAAGTCACACCTTGAAAATGCCAATAAGTGAAAAATTAAATTTTCACAAAAAACTGTTTAACTGCCAGAAAAAATTACCAAACAGACTGCATTGCCAACTGAAGCTGTACTTTAGATCCATGTTTCTTTCCTGTAAGTTTGAGAACGGTAATTGACATGATTTTTGTTAAATGGTCATTATGAGAGCAGTGCCCAAAATAGGGGTTTCTTCAAATTTTGATGCAATATTACATAATGTTTACCAGCATAATGACCATCAATTTTTAATAATGGAATATTAGTAACATGAACATTCAGAAAACGTGACTAGCAAAGGTCTGCAGGCTCATGGAACTTCAAAGTCACACCTTGAAAATGCCAATATGTGAAAAATTAAATTTTCACAAAAAAACTGTTTAACTGCCAGAAAAAATTACCAAACAGACTGCATTGCCTACTGACGCTGTATTTTAGCCCCATGTTTCTTTCCTGTAAGTTTGAAAACAGTAAGTGACATGGTTTTTCTTAAATGGTCATCATGGGAGCAGTGCCCAAAATAGGGGTTTCTTCAAATTTTGATGCAATATTACATAATGTTTTACAGCATAATGACCATCAATTTTTAATAATAGAATATTAGTAACATGAACATTCAGAAAACGTGACTAGCAAAGGTCTGCAGGCTCATGGAACTTCAAAGTCACACCTTGAAAATGCCAATATGTGAAAAATTAAATTTTCACAAAAAACTGTTTAACTGCCAGAAAAAATTACCAAACAGACTGCATTGCCTACTGAAGCTGTATTTTAGCCCTATGTTTCTTTCCTGTAAGTTTGAAAACAGTAAGTGACATGGTTTTTCTTAAATAGTCATCATGGGAGCAGTGCCCAAAATAGGGGTTTCTTCAAATTTTGATGCAATATTACATAATGTTTAACAGCATAATGACCATCAATTTTTAATAATGGAATATTAGTAACATGAACATTCAGAAAACGTGACTAGCAAAGGTCTGCAGGCTCATGGAACTTCAAAGTCACACCTTGAAAATGCCAATATGTGAAAAATTAAATTTTCACAAAAAAACTGTTTAACTGCCAGAAAAAATTACCAAACAGACTGCATTGCCTACTGACGCTGTATTTTAGCCCCATGTTTCTTTCCTGTAAGTTTGAAAACAGTAAGTGACATGGTTTTTCTTAAATGGTCATCATGGGAGCAGTGCCCAAAATAGGGGTTTCTTCAAATTTTGATGCAATATTACATAATGTTTTACAGCATAATGACCATCAATTTTTAATAATAGAATATTAGTAACATGAACATTCAGAAAACGTGACTAGCAAAGGTCTGCAGGCTCATGGAACTTCAAAGTCACATCTTAAAAATGCCAAAATGTAAACAAGATAGCACTGTTCTGAAATGGGTTTCTTTCCATTTTTAACATTTTTTAACATAAAACAAAATAAACAGTTTGTTGCCATTTTTATATGACCAACTAAGAAAATTGATGAGATGGGAAAAATATCAATAGAACAGTGTTTAATGTCCAATTTCCTCCATTCTGAGATTCTGAACATAGTGGATGATTGAATCTGACAAACTGCAATGATGAGTTTATTACCGTTTTTGACACTTTATTTCACAATACACGATAACAAGTTTACCATCATTTTTACACAATCAATTAACAATGTTGTAAAAATGCAGGAAATATCAAACAAACACTTTTACGTATCTTATTAGTTAAATAATGAGACTGTTAACATGCCTAATAATTGAATCTGAGGAAATGTGAAAAAACAGCATAACTTCTAAAATAAAGGCCCGATCATGCTGATTTTCGAACTTGACCTGCGTATTATGAATATCCATCAGTTCTGTTAGTTTCAAGCCAAAAGGTAAAATGTTATTTCACTTATCGTGTTATCGGTGTTGCATATATGCTGAGAAAAGTGAAAAAACAGCGTAACTTCCCTAAAAATGACCCGATCATGCTGATTTTCGAACTTAACCTGCGGATTATGAATATTCATCAGTTTTGTAAGTTTCAAGCCAAAAAGTAAAATGGTTTTCCACTTATCGTGTTATCGGTGCTGCATATATGCTGAAAAAAGTGAAAAAACAGCATAACTTCCCTAAAAATGGCCCGATCATGCTGATTTTCGAACTTGACCTGCGTATTATGAATATTTATCAGTTCTGTAAGTTTCAAGCCAAAAGCAAAAACGGTGTTCCACTTATCGTGTTATCGGTAAAAGTGCACGACGGCGACGACGGCGACGACGGCGACGACAGACGCAGATGATGGCTATATGTACAGACACACCTGTGTCTGTACATAAAAAAAAGTACATCAGTTCATGCCAAGTTAAGAGAGATTCTTTCAGCTGCAGGGTGCTGACGACTGGCTGTGGACTCTTTTTCACAAATAACCTCAGTTTTAGGCTTTAGGTAAGAAAAAGACAAATTTGTCATACAAGACAGCTTTGTAATAATATATGTACTGAAGCACCAGTTGAAGAACACTTTAAAAATGACTGACTGAGTAAAATGCAGTTGGCCTGGCACTGACCTCTTTAATAGAGATGGCTACTATATAAGCTCAGGCCTGTCATTAAAAAGTGTCAAGTTAGACAATTATTTTTAAGGCCTCAGTTTTGAGACCAAAAAAAAAAAAGATGCACCCTGCCCTTCCTGAGACACAAATCAGATTCTATGATCATTATTTGCAATGCTACGTGTGTCATTTATGCATCTGATATTCACAAAGTCGATATCAATATAGTATTGCTCTGCTATACATACATCTTCCCACTCATCAAGCCATCACTGTAAGCTGTCATCTGCTTCAACAGGCCAGCATGTGTTTGCTGTACTTTGTTCACAGCTTGGGTATATATTTCCATCAGGTCATTCAAAGTGCCCTTCCCAACCCCTGCAATTTGGAAGGGTGTGCCCCAATACAAGATCTGTGAAGGGGATGCCTTAACAAGCTCAGGGGGGATTGCACCAGCGTGTGAAGGACCATCCTAAACAAAGTAATCACAAATTAAGAAAATTATACACAAAGAAAAGTTAATAAAAACACACAAAGTCTAGTTTCAAATACATAATATGCCTAAGTCTCTCTCTCTCTCTCTCTCTCTCTCTTTAATCACCTTCCAATAAATCCAATGTGCCCAAATCACAAAGACAAACACCTTCACATTATCTCTGAGAGGGATCAAGCTGACTACTAAAATTAGGAAATCTCCAAATTGAATGTTCCTTTGCCAAGTGTTATAGGCCTACCTCATTTTGCTTATACATGTTTTAAGTTTTCAATATTATTTTCATTGGAGCCATCTTACCTTACTGGACAAGAAAGGTCTTGTTATTTTCACACCACTTTCGTTATTCGAATGCAGCCCAGGGTTTATGAAGGGAAACAATGGGACGTCAGGTGGGGCAACTTCCTCTCTGGGTACTTTTACTACCTAAAATTGAAAAAAAAATGAAGAATAATGCCTCCAAAGATATGCAGGTGATGTGTGTGTTTGTGTAATACTGTGCACGCTCGTTGTGTGAATGTGTGTCTATGCCTGAACGTGTGTTCATACACTTATGTGCGTGAGAGAGAGAGAGAGAGAGAGAGAGAGAGAGAGAGAGAGAGAGAGAGAACAGACATACTATTGACCCACTCCATGTGAAGTAAATGCAGAGGACATTCTGGCCATTTGGCACGTCAAAGTGACGCAGTCCACACCCCATCTTGTCTCCTACTGCAAAATCTTTGCCTGCCAAGTTTTCTGGATAGTTGGGCACAAAAGATCCCCCTCCCCGAAAACATCTAAAAGTGGAAAATTACTTTTAAGTTATTATTCAGTTATCGTGTTTTCCACAAACTTTTAATTTACAGCTATATGCAGATAACTTACTACAAGCTCTCAAAGCATGTCAAAACTTGTAATAATAAAAAAATTTATATATTGAATAAATAAATGGAAAAATAGCTAAAATCTGGGGGTACAGTCAATGTGAAAGAGTTTGCGGTAAGGCCAGTAAACTATATGACTTGTACAAAGGGACAAGCAACAAAAATTTATTTAGCATTTTTTTTAATCAAATACAGATAACTGACTTAAGCAAATTCCAACTATGACAATGTGTATAATAACTTTTAAGTCTTGTGGAATTTCAGGCCTCCATTTGGTGAGTTGAAATCTCCTATTTTGCAAAGTATCATACTTATTATATACTTCTAAATCCACATTGGACTATGCTCTACTTGTTAAATATGCAACTTCTCAAATAGCTCCAATACACCAAATGAAACAAAATACTCGCACTTGACAGCAGGAACTAGATTTCTAAAACTCCTTCCTTTTTTTTCACACCCTTTAAGAACCAGATGTTCACAGGAAAGAAATTAATTCAAAAAAAGTATCTTACTTTCTGTCATCAGCATGAAGTCCAATAGAATTTCTCCTCCAACCGGGCTGGTCAGATTCTGAATGGGATTTCGACACAGCTCCTATTGTGATGGCGTGGTGTTGCATATCTATGTTCAAAATCTCAAATTCAAAATAGTCATTGACCTCAAGAGGAACAATACCAATATACTGCCCCATTCCTCCACCGGTGCTCCTGAGAGAGAAAATAAACAATCAATAAATAATGATCATTCTTATTATACATCACTGATGTGAGATTTCAACCACTCCAAAGATATACAGTCCCAAGCAAGACTGGGTGATTGAATTTCATACTGAGTGACAAAAACATAGAAATTTAATCTCCGTATAAAAGCATATCAAACATTGCTTAATTTTATACTTTGAACCTCAATTTATACTTCATTCCTTGAAGCATTCTAATAACCCCTGTACTCTGCAGACTCAGGATGCATTTAACAGCACCATTAACCCCCCATCCCCCAAACCTGCACTAAACAATGTACAGTTTCATAGCATTACTATTAAGTTCGCCTTTCTCTCTCTCACACACGCATGCATGCATGCACGCACGCAAACACACACACATACACACAATACATAAATAAAAACACCATACATAAAATACTTACCGCAAATAATTACCATCCAGCAATTCAACTCTTCTCATTAATGGTGGACGCTTGAACTTGGGCTGCAATTACACAGAGAGCAACAAATAATATCAAATAATATGATCTGAATACTTAGCTCTGCAAATCCATTGTGAAATTGAAAGAAGGTGTAAGGTTTAGTTTACATTTGTTGTGATTGAGGAGCCTGGTGTCCGGCTCATCTAATGCACTCATTTGCATAAGTGACAACTTTTCATTCAGGGTGGTGCCCCATGAGTTTTGCACTTTATTTCATTCATCACAGTGTCTCCGTAGGAGAAACACATAGTACTCTTACTTTTGAATCTGTTATTTCTACTTGAAATTTATAGTTTAAAGGAATGGCAGAAATGGTGAGTTTTAATACTGTTTATTGATTATTATTGATTATTGATGATTAGTTATTTATTATTGGTGATAATTGAAATGTACAAGTTTTTTGAGTAAGTAAATTTGAACACGTAAATAACCGTTAGTAAGTACATTGTTGTAATTTTCTTTTTCTTTTTTCTTCTTTTTAGTTTTTACGTGTCTTGTGAATCCATGTGAATAAACCAAGATCCAGTGAAAAACACATGCCTTTTCTTTGACTTTTAATACACCTATATAGTCCTTGCGTGCTATATAAAGTAAAAACATTTCTCAATCATCCCACGGAAAATTCCATCATGGCGTACCACGGCAGCTTACAAGATTTCGGACTATCCCATAGACGATTCAGAACCAACAGTTTGCGTTCGGCATCGGAATCCCAAAGAACAAAAGCAGCACTCGCTATTGCTAATGCTCAGTTGGAATTAGAAGAAGCGGAAACTGCACTAAGACGTCGGTATCGTGAGCAAGAACTAAAAGATGAAATGAGAATGCTTTCCCTACGAGCCCAGGTGAGACGGCGGGAAATTGAGGCTGAAATTCAGGAAGACGCATCTTTATCGGAACACAACTTCACGATTGATCGCTACTTTAATTCCATGGAAGAAGGTAACGTTGATACTATTGATGCACATAATCTGACAAATTCCGATCATGTTTCTCATCAGCATATCGGTGCACAACAGCAACAGCAGAGTGAGCAACAGCGGTCACGCATGAATGCACATCACCCGCATTCCACGCAACAGCTTCAGCAATTAGGAGTATCATATGAGACGGAGCCCACTCAACCGAAACCGATGTCAAGGACAAATCAACCACAGCAGTTCCCTACGGCAGCCCAGTCGTCACAACCGTCACAGCTACCACAACCGTACATTGTGCCATCACATACAGATCCAACCATGACGTTAAACCCACATGCAACGGAATATACACCTATGACGGCGCAGTCAATAGGTACGTCTACCATAGAGCAACAACGTCAGCTTACCATGAATGACCAAGTAGCACACTTACTTCAACAACAACAACGAACTTTACAAGAAATCACGCTGAACCAAGAAATGCCCAAACGTGAGTACTTGTATTTCAATGGTGATCCCGTATCATACCCGACTTTCATAAGAAACTTTGAGACTAATATTGAACAAAGAGTACCAGAATTTAGAAGTAAACTGTCATATCTCATACAGTACTGCACAGGTGAAGCCAAAGAAGCCATAAAAAGCTGTGTCATACTTGAACCAGAGGAAGGTTATTTCCAGGCTAGAAACATATTACAGACCCATTTCGGACAAAAACACATTATCATCAAAGCTATGTTGGAGAAAATAGTAACAGGTCCTCCCATTAAAGCATCAGACATTACACGACTCTCCAAGCTCTCAAGAGACATGACTACGTGCCAAATGACAGCATCCAAGATGGGATACTATGAAGATTTGAATTCTATGGATACTCTGGAAAAAGTGGTCCGGCGATTACCGCAATATCTCCAAGCTGGATGGGCCAAACGTTCCGGAAAATTGTTAAATCAGTGGATTGAGGTCAAGTTCAAGGATCTCTCAGATTACCTGGAGGAAATGGTACAGATTGCCAACACAAGGTTCGGACAATTGGTAGGATCCAAGCCGGATGTGAAACCTAAGTCAAAGGTCAGTTGTCACAACCCGTCCTATAAGACCACTACCCTAGCCACTAACGTTCACCCTGCCGAGAAAAGCAACTCCAACAAGTCCCAGCCATCGTCAGTCCAGAAAGACCCGTGTGTGTTTTGCTCTGGAAATCATACTATCAAGCAATGTTTCAAATTTGCTAGAATGAATTACAGCGATAGGAGAAATTTTGTGTCGGAAAACAAACTGTGTTTCAATTGTCTTCAGTCCAACCCTCCACACACGGCGAGAACGTGTCAATGGAAACAATTGTGTCAAGTCCCTGGATGTGGCAAGCGACATCACGCGTTACTACACCCACCCTGTGTACCTGCCAACAGCCCCGCACTGCAACGTGAGCCTGGTGCCAACGCTACGTCTGTTGTTACTGACCCCGTAGTTGCAGTCCAGAGTGCTGCGGTAGCGACAGGAAGAAGAATCAGTCTACAGATTGTCCCAGTGACCGTGAGCGGCGGCAATGGTGGACCGATTATTGAAACTTATGCATTTTTAGATAATGGATCTGATCACAGTTTATGTTTACACAGTTTAGCTGAAAAGTTAGGTGTCAGAGGGAAATCTATCCAGTACAGTGTCAGTACAGTTAACGATGAAAGTTGCGTAAACCAAGGACAAGAAGTACAGCTAGAAGTGAAAGCTATCAATAGCCAGCAAGGATTGATTCTAGATCAAGTTTGGACGACCGACAGACTACCCATCTGTGAAAAGAACATTCCAAACAATGAGGACATTTTAGAGTGGAGCCATTTGAAAGATGTGCAACTGCCAGAGCTAGATGACAAAACAGTTACCATTCTCATCGGTAATGATCACCCTGAAGCTCATTGGCGCATAGAAGAGAGACGAGGCGATAAGAAACAACCGTACGCGATCCGAACGATTTTAGGATGGACTATATTAGGTCCCATGAAAAGACCAAATGATGGTGACGTCACGGTTAATTTCATTCACGCAGACCAGGTACTCGGATGTGACAATTCTCTGAGAGGCTGCGATTCCATTTCTGCCCAACTATCCAAGATGTACAACAATGAATTCAGTGAGTCTTCAGTCAGCAGCAACCAGTGCATGTCATTTGAAGATAGGAAAGCGAAGAGAATCATGGATGAGTCCGTGGTATTTGTTGACGGACATTACCAAGTTTCACTTCCTTGGAAGTCAGACGAGCTCTTACCCAATAATAAGCCAGCAGCTGAAAAGCGCTTGAATCTGCTCAAAAGACGTTTACAGCGTGACGAAAAACTACGAGAGAAGTATACTCAAGCTCTCCAGGAGTATATTGATAAAGGACACGCTCAGAAGATTGACCACAGAAATCTGCATAACAACAGCAATTCTGTTTGGTACTTACCTCATCACCCTGTGATCAATTCAAAGAAGTCCAAAATTAGAGTTGTCTTCGATTGTGCAGCGAAATATGCAGGCGTTTCGCTGAATGATTCCTTGTTACAGGGTCCGGATTTGACCAATTCACTCATTGGAGTTCTCCTTAGATTCCGCCAGGAGAAGATAGCCATTGTTGCTGATATTGAGCAAATGTATCATCAAGTGAGAGTGCACCCTGATGATCGTGACGCCTTACGATTCCTATGGTGGCCGGCAGGAGATCTCAGCAAACAACCAGAAGAATACCAAATGTTAGTCCACGTGTTTGGTGCTACTTCCTCTGCAAGTTGTACAGTCTACGCTCTCCTCAAAAATGCAGAAGATCATGGAAAGGACTTTGATTTCCAGACCGTTGAAACTGTCTACAGAAACTTCTATGTTGACGATTGCTTAAAGTCTGTAGAGACCGTTGATGAAGCTAAGATGATGATCACTCAACTCACCTCGCTACTGCAGAAAGGTGGATTTCATCTGACCAAGTGGATATCGAACCAGGAGGAAGTTCTATCCAGTGTGCCCACTGCGGAGCAAGCACCGTCGGTCAGAAATGTAAACTTTAACAAACAGCCGATAGAACATGCGTTAGGCGTACAGTGGAACATAGAAAAGGATACATTTGGATACTGCGTCCGTGAGAGAGATATAAAGAATACTCGCAGAGGTATTTTGTCATTTATTGCATCGATATATGATCCACTGGGTTTTGCAGCGCCACTTATTCTCAAACCTAAACAGATACTCCAAGAATTGTGTCGGGAAGGCATTGCGTGGGACAGTGACTTACCTGCAGAGCATCTTAATGCATGGACACAGTGGAGAGAAGGATTGGACAATTTACAAACAATTGAAGTCCCAAGATGCTACAAATCAGCTCAATTAGCAGATATTCAGTCCATTGAACTTCACCATTTTTCAGATGCCTCCTTATCCGGCTATGGCATTGTTTCCTACTTGCGATTTGTTGATATTAACCAGCAAGTATCTTGCACCATTGTCATGGGGAAATCACGTGTTGCGCCTCTGAAAACAGTGACTGTTCCTCGAATGGAGCTAACAGCTGCTACATTGTCTGCGAAAGTCCACAAACAAATGATGGAAGAACTACAACTGCCCATTCATCGTGTTGTTTTCTGGACAGATTCTACGATTGTGCTCCAGTACATTCGGAATTCCGCGACCAGATTCCATGTTTTTGTTGCCAATCGTTTACAAATGATACATGATGTTTCATCCCCATCGCAGTGGTATCATGTTGATTCAGATCAGAACCCGGCAGATTACGCTTCCAGAGGAATACAGCTCAGAAGTGACAACGGTGATGACATACATCGTTGGTTACATGGCCCAGCTTTCTTGTATCAGCCCGAGATACACTGGCCGAAACAACCAGATAATCTACATGAAATTCCAGAAAATGACAGAGAAGTGAAACGTAAATCAGCTCAGATACACGTCACTACGTCGTCGGAAGTATCGGACGGTGTAGAGCGATTGTTGCATCATTTCTCATCGTGGTATACTTTACAGAAATCAGTTGCCTGGATTTTGCGTTTCAAACGCTACTTACTGTCCCGCGTGAGACAATTGACAGTAGATAGAAACAATGAACCATTAACAGTACAGGAAATCGCGCTTGCTACTGATGCTATCGTGATGTATATACAAGCAAAATCATTTCCCAAAGAGTGCAACGTTGTATCATCTGCAATGACCAAAAAACCTGATTCCAAGGGATACGTGAGCCCATTGCGCAAGCTATCTCCGATCAAAATTGAAGGGATTCTTTGTGTAGGAGGACGTCTCCAGAATGCAGCGATATCTACCTCACAGAAACACCCGAAAATTCTACCGCATGATCATCACGTCACTGAAATCATTGTGCGACACTATCACATTAAAGAAGGACATGTGGGAGCATATCACGTGTTATCTGTGATACGTCAAGAATTTTGGATAACGCGAGGATTGTCAACAGTGAAAAAAGTCATTCGCAAGTGCATGGTGTGCCGAAGATGGAATGCAGTTCCCAGCAGTCAAGTTATGGCCCCACTTCCAAGAAGTCGTGTGACACCAGGGAAGCCACCATTTCATTCAGTTGGTGTCGACTACTTTGGACCACTGTTAGTGAAATGCGGAAGACGAACAAATAAGCGTTATGGTTGCATTTTTACGTGCATGGCGACTAGAGCAGTTCATTTGGAGATGTCATATAATCTGTCATCAGACTCGTTCATTCAAGCAGTTTTGCGTTTCATTAGTCGGCGAGGACCGCCGTGTGAAATTTTCAGTGACAACGGGACCAATTTCAGAGGTGCTGAAGCAGATCTAAAACGCATTTTACAGCAGTGGAATCAAGAAAAAATCAGTGATTCTCTGTTACGACGCAACATTCAGTGGTATTTCAATCCTCCAAATGCAAGCCACGCAGGTGGCGTATGGGAGCGTTTAATCAGATCAGTGCGGAAAATCATGCGTTCGATTTTGGGAAATAGATTGGTAGATGACGAGACATTACTTACTGTACTTACTGAAGTTGAGAAAATCATGAATGATCGTCCGTTGATCCGCAAAGCAGACCATTATTACGAACTAGAAACTTTGTCACCAAATCAACTACTGTTGCTGCGTTCGAATCCCTGTTTGCCCGCTGACAATTTCACAGAACGTGATCAATATAATGAACAGTGGAAACACGCGCAGTTAATTGCAGACCAATTTTGGCAGCGATGGATTAAAGAATACTTGCCAGTGCTTCAAGAACGTCAGAAATGGCTCCGACCAGCAAAAAACTTTGAAAAAGGTGACTTTGTTTTGCTTATTGATGAAAATGCCTTTCGCGGCCAGTGGCCTAAAGGACTGATAGAGGAAACTTTTCCTGATAAATACGGACATGTGCGCCAGGTGATTGTTAAAACAGCCAAGGGACGCTTTCGCCGTGATGTGCGAAAATTGTGTTTATTGGAAGGAAATTTTGTTTAATGTGCAATGCATTTAAGTGACAGTGACTTTATAGGACATTTTTTGAGTAAATTAAATAGTGTTTATATTTGATTAGAAAGGCTATTTTGAATCTTGATTAAATCGCCTTTCGGTGGCCGGTATGTAAGGTTTAGTTTACATTTGTTGTGATTGAGGAGCCTGGTGTCCGGCTCATCTAATGCACTCATTTGCATAAGTGACAACTTTTCATTCAGGGTGGTGCCCCATGAGTTTTGCACTTTATTTCATTCATCACAGTGTCTCCGTAGGAGAAACACATAGTACTCTTACTTTTGAATCTGTTATTTCTACTTGAAATTTATAGTTTAAAGGAATGGCAGAAATGGTGAGTTTTAATACTGTTTATTGATTATTATTGATTATTGATGATTAGTTATTTATTATTGGTGATAATTGAAATGTACAAGTTTTTTGAGTAAGTAAATTTGAACACGTAAATAACCGTTAGTAAGTACATTGTTGTAATTTTCTTTTTCTTTTTTCTTCTTTTTAGTTTTTACGTGTCTTGTGAATCCATGTGAATAAACCAAGATCCAGTGAAAAACACATGCCTTTTCTTTGACTTTTAATACACCTATATAGTCCTTGCGTGCTATAGAAGGTATGAATTTAATGCAGGACACATCAGTTTTATTTCAGGTCTCCACAAATTGAAATGCACAGCCCATGATACAAGTTTTTTATAGAACTGAATTTTAATATAAAATTTTAATATCATTAGTAAAAACAGTTTACATTGGACTTACAGTTTTGAATCTGAAAATCTCTCCTCTGCTGTGCATACCAACTGCAGGATAGGGTTGAGCAGAAAATGTGAATCTGCTCTCGTGCATCTAGACATAAAAGAAAAATGCATAGATTATAACAAAGCCACTATTCTTACACTAATATGTAATATATTAATGTAAACATATATAAAATCAGCTTTCTAGAGGAAACATGGGCACCACATAGTTACAGTTTTGTTAATAATATCACCATGATGGTTAAATCATGGCCAACTGGACTAGGTGAAAAATAATTGTTATAATTATTAATTTAGCAAATATGCTGTGTGACCCCCCCCAAAATTATTTTTGTTTTCATTATAACCAGATATTTTTTTCAAATTTCATATCAAGGAGTCTTTAATGAAATTCCATTGAGTATACATATTTTTCAAATTCTATATCAATGTATCTTTAATAAAATTCCATTGAGTATTTTAATCTTCAATCCTTTTTTAAATCAGATAATAGGACATTATATACCAGGTTCCCATTCTTCAAAAATTGAATATCCACGGGGACGTTCAACTTTAGGTTTCCCTTTTCATCAAATGGTCTTAAAACCTGGCAAGCCACAATGTCCCCTGGACGGCCCACTTTGGATGAAGAGGCTGTCGAATTTGAACTTCCACTCTCTCTATCAAATAAACTGCAAGTAAAAGAAAATAATGGTTAACCACTCATACAAATTTGCCAGCAAGGATTTTTGTGTTGATTATGCCTGACAATAATTTTAAGTATGCATGTTTCATCCTATCCAATGCCTATCATTGATATGCAATCAGATTAACATGCTTCCTCTTGTCTCCAGTGTCCTCGTATAATCACCAGAGCTTCAGTATTCAACATAGTGCCAGGAGGGGGACTGGGTGTTAATCTAACTACAGGGCTTTCAATCTGCTTACATTCAGCAAGAGTCCCAGTGGAGTGTAGTACCATAACTAAAGTTTCACTGTGAACACACATTAAGATTCCAAGGATGGATGGCTGGTAAATTTTTTGTGTTTCACCCAACCTCCTCCTCCCTCCCCACTGCCCACAATTTGCTAATCCTTCCTGTATTTTTAAACAGTCTATTTTTCTAGAATAATTTTAGTACCTGCATAACCACAGAGAGCAAACCAGAAATGATAAGATATATGAACTTTACTATGAAAACACAAACAGACAAAACAAAGAAACAAAGAAACAAACAAAGTCAGAGAAATCTCACCTTCCGTCATCTAAATGGTATGCCACTGAGTTCCGTTCCCACCCTGGCTGTCTGTTAGACCTGTGACTTGCGGAGACACAGCCCATTGTAATAGTGCCGCTGCGACCAGTGTCCACAACTTCTATCTCAAAGTAGTTCAAATCCTTGCAGATCTTTTCATTTGCAATGAAAAGAGCAACATTTGAGTTAAAAGTGTACCTGAAAAAAAAAAAATGATAAGAAAGAACCAATAAGTACCCAATCAGATTTGTCATGTTTCTATAATTCTTGTAACGGTTTTAATTCTAGTTTACAAGAATTATAGAGATAAAATATGGTTTACTGTTCCTAAAGATAAGAAGTTGATACCATGGACGTGCTGTTAGAGACATGTACTGTACATACATAACTATAGTACAGTAATTGTCTGTTTTACAGATTACAGGAAATACCTCCTCTATTAAAATCCCTGTCATTTCTGTTACAGTTCCTTTTTTAATGCTAAAAACAGCAAAGAGAAGCTGACAACAGAGGAAGAGCTTCCAGCAATTTATACAACAAGGGCAAAGTATCAGTTCTTCTACTAGAAATAATGGTTAGTATGGAGGGGTAATTTTCAAAATTCAGGGATATTTACTTGAAGTCTCCTTCCACTTCTTCTATCCCTTCCAATCTTGCACAGGTTATAGATTTAGATACTGGCAGTTCCTTCATAATTGGCGGCAAAGACTGATCCTGCAAAAACAGTTTTGAGTATTCATGTTATCTATCTAATATCATGTATAAGTGACCATAAACTATAGCGTTTTGTAAATATGCTTTTGTTTAAAGTGGATGTCAGTAATAAATGTTTGGACTTGACATAAACTGGACTTGAACTTAATATATAAAAGTAGATTTAGTTTAAAATGACTGGCCTGTCATTTAAACCTGCAACCATCTTCCTAAGCTCCAATGGAAGTATCAAAATCAGGTATGCTCCAGAAAAAAATTATTTAGGGAGGTTTAAAAATAGTTTTTAAGGTGTATGTAAAGGTTTTTTAAGAAGTTTTAAATGAATGGCAAAAATAAGCATATGAGGGATTTTTAAACCCATGGCGGGTACCTTTAAGCAAACTTCTTCAATATACTGGGCTTTGCTTTTTTTGATAAACTAAACCTGGCTTTAACATGCAAACATACCTAGATTTCTCGTCTTACCTTGGCAATTACATTTGTTATCACTTGTGAAACATGCTGCACACTTTCTTCTTTGCTCTTGGCAAAGTCAACAGGTATTATCACTTGACTAACTCTTCGTGGGGCAACAGACTCAAACAATGGCTAGGCAATGAAATAAAATTAAATGTTTAACATCAAAGTGTAATAATGCTATTGCTACTGAACAAATATCATTAAATCAATGCTTTTATTATTAATTTTGAAAAAATAGCAAATCTCTTCACTTCCTATTATTATTATTATTTTGAGCTACAATCATACATACAAAAAGGTAGGCTTAAAATTATTTTCCAGCTCTTTATCTTAAATTTGTCAATCACATACAAACATAAAACATAAATAACAAGGACAAGTTAAGACAATACATGCTTTATCAAATAAAATTAAGACTTTGGAACAGAACTTACATGGGAAAGAGGCAGTTCTAGCAAATTCCAGGTACTTTCTCCCATCTTTGCCTTCTTGATATAACTGAACGCTGCCTGCTTTTGAACATTTGGGTCTTCTATGCTGGTCCCACGGCGAATTAAGCTTGCAACACTGATATTTAGATCCATCGGAGGACAGACAAGGGCTAGGTGCTCTTGATTTTGCTTAGCTACATCAAAAATACAATTAAGAGATAAACTTTGTCAATATTATATACACTTACAGTTCAGAGTATCAGGAGTACATGCCCTCCCATACCCTCACAAGCTCCCACTAATTAAACAAGGCAGCAAAGCTGTCAAATGTACAGACAAAAAACAGAAAATAAAGATGCAAAAAAGGTCATTTTGTCAATTTTGATGCAATAATAAATAATGCTTATAATAGCACTGTCAGTCAACACTGAATTTTAATCATGCACAACAGGTAACATGGTCAATAACAGGAGCGGACCCTGAAATATTTTCTGACAGTATTCCAAAGTACCTATGTTGATCCATCCTCCATTTTTTATGGTCTTCCAACAGAAAAAAATAGATACCAGTCAATATAAACTTAATAACCTGTCTTCAAGAAGACCCAGAAGATGGTCTCAATCCACCCCTTCAATAAGATTACAGTTTCAGGACCATGAGAGACTATAGTCACATGATGAAAGTCTCAATATTTGAAAAATGATGACAGTGCATAAAATAATTGTATATAATGTTTAAAGACATAAAACACAATACAATTGCTTATGTGGAAATACAGAAAATGTGTAGAGCCTCGAGCAGATGAGAGTTAAAAGTCACAAATGCAAGTGTTTGAGAAAAAATTGTAAAGGAAAACATAACAAAACTAGAAAACCACCGAGAGTGCAGACCTCTGCCAAGGCAGCAATTGTTGATTATTGTTGATTATTGATTATTGATTGATTATTGAGCCAGACCACCACTAAAAACTAATCATTGTCCTCTTTGGCCCAAATCTGACAGTTCCTGAAAATTTCAGCAAAATCGGTCCATAACTTTTTGAGTTATGTTGATGACAGACAAACAGGGGTGAAAATATATATAATAACCTGCATAATTATCACTGCTTCCTTATTATTAATCTAGCAGAGAGCTTAACTTTTGGGAGTTTACAAGGAAATAACAACAAGTGTGCTTTATGTAATCTCCTTTAATGGCCTATCAATTAGGCAAATGACTTTATAACTCAGAAATTAGCTAAGTGATACCCAAGGGATATTAACAGACTGACCCTCTCAAAGGTCTTTCAGGCCCATAAGTCACTTAAGAAAAGCACAAAACAATAATGCACAAAACAGGAGACTACCAATTCTGATGCAATAATACATTATGTTTTACTGCACAGTCAACATCAAATTTTAATTATGCACAACAGGTAACAACGACGAAAGTAAAAGCATAAGGCTTCAGGACCATCAGAGTTCAAGTTTATACTTAGAAAGTGCCAGAATGAGAAAAATGAAAATTTCACACAAAATTGCATAAATTCAATAATAAATGATAACCCAATTGACCTGGCTTTCTAATTTGAACTGCATGCCAATCCTAAAAATCATACTTGTAAGTTAAAAATAATAATAAGTAACACAGTTTTCTTTTCATAATGTTTGCAGTAGCAATGCAAAAATATTGTTGTCAATTTTGATGTAACATTGCATAATAAATTATAGAATAATTATCACCAATCTTTGATTATTGACAATAAATAGCATGGACATGTAGAAAATTTGATTACCATTCGGCTTCATGTCCATGGGAGCTCCGAGTCCCACAATGAATATGCCAAAAAGATAATGAATATTTCACTCAAATGTATAACTTCCAGAAAAAGAAGCCAATTAGACTGCTTTTCCAACTCATTCTGCATTTTAGTACTGTGTTTCTTTTTTAAAGGTTTGACAGTCATAACACGGTTTTCCCATAATGCTCATCATAGCAGCAGCACCAAAAATTGTGTTTTCTTCTATTTTGATGCAATATTACATAATGCTTAACAGCATAATGACCATCAATTTTTAATAATAGAATATTAGTAACATGGACATTCAGAAAACGTGACAAGCAAAGGTCTTCAGGATCATGGAACTTCAAAGTCACACCTTGAAAACGCCAATAAGTGAAAAATTAAATTTTCACAAAAAACTGTTTAACTGCCAGAAAAAATTACCAAACAGACTGCATTGCCAACTGAAGCTGTATTTTAGACCCATGTTTCTTTCCTGTAAGTTTGCGAACAGTAATTGACATGATTTTTGTTAAATGGTCATTATGAGAGCAGTGCCCAAAATAGGGGTTTCTTCAAATTTTGATGCAATATTACATAATGTTTAACCGCATAATGACCATCAATTTTTAATAATGGAATATTAGTCACATGAACATTAAGAAAACGTGACTAGCAAAGGTCTGCAGGCTCATGGAACTTAAAAGTCACACCTTGAAAATGCCAATAAGTGAAAAATTAAATTTTCACAAAAACTGTTTAACTGCCAGAAAAAATTACCAAACAGACTGCATTGCCTACTGAAGCTGTATTTTAGCCCTATGTTTCTTTCCTGTAAGTTTGAAAACCATAAGTGACATGGTTTTTCTTAAATGGTCATCATGGGAGCAGTGCCCATAATAGGGGTTTCTTCAAATTTTGATGCAATATTACATAATGTTTAACAGCATAATGACCATCAATTTTTAATAATAGAATATTAGTAACATGAACATTCAGAAAACGTGACTAGCAAAGGTCTGCAGGCTCATGGAACTTCAAAGTCACACCTTGAAAATGCCAATATGTGAAAAATTAAATTTTCACAAAAAACTGTTTAACTGCCAGAAAAAATTACCAAACAGACTGCATTGCCAACTGAAGCTGTATTTTAGCCCTATGTTTCTTTCCTGTAAGTTTGAAAACAGTAAGTGACATGGTTTTTCTTAAATGGTCATCATGGGAGCAGTGCCCAAAATAGGGGTTTCTTCAAATTTTGATGCAATATTACATAATGTTTAACAGCATAATGACCATCAATTTTTAATAATAGAATATTAGTAACATGAACATTCAGAAAACGTGACTAGCAAAGGTCTGCAGGCTCATGGAACTTCAAAGTCACACCTTGAAAATGCCAAAATGTAAACAAGACAGCACTGTTCTGAAATGGGTTTATTTCCATTTTTAACATTTTTTTAACATAAAACAAAATAAACAGTTTGTTGCCATTTTTATATGACCAACTAAGAAAATTGATGAGATGGGAAAAATATCAATAGAACAGTGTTTAATGTCCAATTTCCTCCATTCTGAGATTCTGAACATAGTGGATGATTGAATCTGACAAACTGCAATGATGAGTTTATTACCATTTTTGACACTTTATTACACAATACACGATAACAAGTTTACCATCATTTTTACACAATCAATTAACAATGTTGTAAAGATGCAGGAAATATCAAACAAACACTTTTACGTATCTTATTAGTTAAACAATGAGACTGTTAACATACCTAATAATTGAATCTGAGGAAATGAGAAAAAACAGCATAACTTCTAAAATAAAGGCCCGATCATGCTGATTTTCGAACTTGACCTGAGTATTATGAATATCCATCAGTTCTGTTAGTTTCAAGCCAAAAGGTAAAATGTTATTTCACTTATCGTGTTATCGGTGTTGTATATTTGCTGAGAAAAGTGAAAAAACAGCTTAACTTCCCTAAAAATGACCCGATCATGCTGATTTTCGAACTTGACCTGCAGATTATGAATATTCATCAGTTTTGTAAGTTTCAAGCCAAAAAGTAAAATGGTTTTCCACTTATCGTGTTATCGGTGCTGCATATATGCTGAAAAAAGTGAAAAAACAGCATAACTTCCCTAAAAATGGCCCGATCATGCTGAATTTCGAACTTGACCTGCGTATTAGGAATATTCACCAGTTCTGTAAGTTTCAAGCCAAAAGCAAAAACGGTGTTCCACTTATCGTGTTATCGGTAAAAGTGCACGACGGCGACGACGGCGACGATGGCGACGACGGCGACGACAGACGCAGAGGATGGCTATATGTACAGACACATCTGTGTCTGTACATAAAAAGGCACAATTTCACCAAAACTGAACCGATCAAGCTTATTTTCGAACCTCATCTGTATTTTAGTAAATCTGATCACCCCTGTGAATTTCAAGACGATTGGCCAATTGATTTTCCTTGAAATGTGTTATCGGTGTTGCAATATGCTGAAATAGTGAAAAAACAGCATAACTTCCATAAAAATGGCCCGA
Organism: Lingula anatina; assembly: GCF_051362555.1. Taxonomy (NCBI): domain Eukaryota; kingdom Metazoa; phylum Brachiopoda; class Lingulata; order Lingulida; family Lingulidae; genus Lingula; species Lingula anatina. The sequence continues at coordinate 20,170,874 of NC_141769.1, read as the reverse complement.
TCAGACTGATTTTCGAACTTGACCTGTGTATTATGAATATTCATCATTTCAGTAACTTATAAGCCAAAAAGTAAAACGATTTTTCACTTATCGTGTTATCGGTGCTGCATTTATGCTGAAAAAAAATGAAAAAATGGCATAACTTCCACAAATATGGCCCGATCATGCTGATTTTCGAACTTGACCTGCGTATTAAGAATATTCATCAGTTCTGTAAGTTTCAAGCCAAAAGGTAAAACGGTTTTTCACTTATCGTGTTATCGGTGTTGCATTTATGCTGAAAAAACTGAAAAAATAGAATAACTTCCACAAATATGGCCCGATCATGCTGATTTTCTGACTTGACCTGCGTATTATGAATATTCATCAGTTTTTAAAGTTTCAAGCCAAAAAGTAAAACGGTTTTCCACTTATTGTCTTCTCAGTGTTGCATATATGATGAAAAAGTGAAAATACAAGTAATTTTTTAAAAAATGGCCAGATCATGCTGATTTTCGAACTTGACCTGCATATTATGAATATTTATCAGTTCTGTGAGTTTCAAACCAAAAGGTACAATGGTTTTCCACTTATCATGTTATCGGTGCTGCATATATGCTGAAAAAAGTGGAAAAAACGCATAAATTCTCTAAAAATGACCCGATCATGCTGATTTTCAAACTTGACTTGCTTATTATAAATATTTATCAGTTCTGTAAGTTTAAAGCTAAAAGGTACAATGGTTTTTCCACTTATCGTGTTATCGGTGCTGCATATATGCTGAAAAAATTGAAATAAAAACAGCATAAATTCCCTAAAAGTGACCCGATCATGCTGATTTTTTAACTTGACCTGCGTATTAAGAATTTTCATCAGTTCTGTAAGTTTCAAGCCAAAAGGTAAAATGGTTTTCCACTTATTGTGTTATCGGTGCTGCATATATGTAGAAAAAAGTGAAAAAACAGCATAAATTCCCTAAAAATGACCCGATCATGCGGACTTTCGAACTTGACCTGCGCATTAAGAATTTTCATCAGTTCTGTAAGTTTCAAGCCAAAGGGTAAAATGGTTTTCCACTTATTGTGTTATCGGTGCTGCATATATGCTGAAAAAGTGAAACAAGGCAGCAAAGCTGTCAAATGTACAGACAAAAAACAGAAAATAAAGATGCAAAATAGGTCATTTTGTCAATTTTGATGCAATAATAAATAATGCTTATAATAGCACTGTCAATCAACACTGAATTTTAATCATGCACAACAGGTAACATGCTCAATAACAGGAGCAGATCCAGAGGTATTTTCTGACAGTATTCCAAACTATATTTGTTGATCCATCCTACACTTTTGTTGGTCTTCCAACAGAAAAAAAATTGATACCAGTCAATGTAAACTTTAAAATCTGACCGTCATCTGAAAGACCCAGAAGACGGCCTCAATCCACCCCTGCAATAAGATTATAGTTTCTGGACCATGAGAGTTCAAATTCACATAATGAAAATCCCAATATTTGAAAAATGTTGACAGTGCATAAAATAATGTTACATATTGTTTAAAGACATAAAAACCTATGCAACTGCTTATGTGGAAATACAGAAAATCTGAAGAGCTTCAGGTGGATGGGAGTTGAAAATGCCAGTGTTTAGAAAAAAATTAAAAAGAAAACACAAATAAAAAAAAAATATTCCAATAAAGCTGCTATTCAAACTTTTAATCTTTCTGTATTAACATGATATGAATAATCCCAATGTGTTTGAGGATAATAAGGCACTGTTATTCATCTATAGCATTAATGTTGGCATTGCACAAATTTTTTTCTTTTGTAAACTTATTTGCAATATTAAACAACATTTACCTGCATAATTATCACCAATTCCTAATTATGTGACACAGTTAAGAGAGCTTAACCTATAGGACTTGAATGGGAAATCTCAACGTGTGTTTTATGTAATCTTATTTAATGGGCACTTGAAAATCAATTAGGCAAGTAATTTTATAGCTCTGAATTTAGCTAGTGATTATCCCAAGGGACAATTACCACCATCCATAAACAGTAGCCCCATATAGCACTCCATAGAGCTGCATTGCTTCCAAAACAGAAACAATCACACTGATTTCCAACACAAGCTACACTTCAGTCCTATGAAACTTTTCAGTAAGTTAGAATATCATAAGTAAAATGGTTATTCCTTAATGGTCATCCCAGCAGCGATGTCCAAAAAAGGTTTTTTTTATTCATCTTTTATGCAATTTAACATAATGCTTAACAGCACAATGGCCATCAATTTTTAATAATAAAGAAAATGTATCATAGCTATTCAAAAGATGTGACTAGCAATGGTATTCAAGCCAATGGAAGTTCAAAGACTAAGTCACGCCTTGAAAATGTCCAGATGTGAAAATTTTAATTGTAACAAAAAACTATATAATTTCCAAGAAAGTTAACCGATATAACAGGTTTTCCAACTGAAGCTATAATTTAGTGCTATGCTACATTTCTGTAAGTTTGAGAAGAGTAAGTGACTTGGTTTTCCTTTAATGGTCACTATGGAGGCATTGTCTAAAATGGGGTTGTCTTCAATTTTGATGCAATATTACATAATGCTTAACAGCATAATGACCATCAATTTTTAATAATAAAACAAGGCAGCAAAGCTGTCAAATGTACAGACAAAAAACAGAAAATAAAGATGCAAAAAAGGTCATTTTGTCAATTTTGATGCAATAATAAATAATGCTTATAATAGCACTGTCAGTCAACACTGAATTTTAATCATGCACAACAGGTAACATGGTCAATAACAGGAGCGGACCCTGAGATATTTTCTGACAGTATTCCAAAGTATCTATGTTCATCTCTCCGACATTTTGATGGTCTTCCAACAGAAAAAAATAGATACCAATCAATATAAACTTAATAACCTGTCTTCAAGAAGACCCAGAAAATGGTCTCAATCCACCCCTTCAATAAGATTACAGTTTCAGGACCATGAGAGACTATAGTCACATGATGAAAGTCTCAATATTTGAAAAATGATGACAGTGCATAAAATAATTTTATATAATGTTTAAAGACATAAAAAACAATACAATTGCTTATGTGGAAATACAGAAAATGTGCAGAGCCTCGAGCGGATGAGAGTTAAAAGTCACAAATGCAAGTGTTTGAGAAAAAATTGTAAAGGAAAACATAACAAAACTAGAAAACCACCGAGAGTGCAGACCTCTGCCAAGGCAGCAATTGTTGATTATTGTTGATTATTGATTGATTATTGAGCCAGACCACCACTAAAAACTAATCATTGTCCTCTTTGGCCCAATTCTGACAGTTCCTGAAAATTTCAGCAAAATCAGTCCATAACTTTTTGAGTTATGTTGATGACAGACAAACAGGGGTGAAAATATAACCTCCTAGGCAGAGCCTGAGGTAAATATAATTTCAATGAAGCTGCTATTCAAACTTTTAATCTTTGATTATATATATATATATATATATATATATATATATATATATATATATATATAATAACCTGCATAATTATCACTGCTTCCTTATTATTAATCTAGCAGAGAGCTTAACTTTTGGGAGTTTACAAGGAAATATCAACAAGTGTGCTTTATGTAATCTCCTTTAATGGCCTATCAATTAGGCAAATGACTTTATAACTCAGAAATTAGCTAAGTGATACCCAAGGGATATTAACAGACTGACCCTCTCAAAGGTCTTTCAGGCCCATAAGTCACATCTTAAGAAAAGCACAAAACAATAATGCACAAAATAGGAGACTACCAATTCTGATGCAATAATACATTATGTTTTACTGCACAGTCAACATCAAATTTTAATTATGCACAACAGGTAACAACGACGAAAGTAAAAGCATAACGCTTCAGGCCCATCAGAGTTCAAGTTTATACTTAGAAAGTGCCAGAATGAGAAAAATGAAAATTTCACACAAAATTGCATAAATTCAATAATAAATGATAACCCAATTGACCTGGCTTTCTAATTTGAACTGCATGCCAATCCTAAAAATCATACTTGTAAGTTAAAAATAATAATAAGTAACACAGTTTTCTTTTCATAATGTTTGCAGTAGCAATGCAAAAATATTGTTGTCAATTTTGATGTAACATTACATAATAAATTATAGAATAATTATCACCAATCTTTGATTATTGACAATAAATAGCATGGACATGTAGAAAATTTGATTACCATTCGGCTTCATGTCCATGGGAGCTCCGAGTCCCACAAAGAATATGCCAAAAAGATAATGAATCTTTCACTCAAATGTATACATTGTAACTTCCAGAAAAAGAAGCCAATTAGATTGCTTTTCATACTCATTCTACATTTTAGTACTGTGTTTCTTTTTTAAAGGTTTGACAGTCATAACACGGTTTTCCCATAATGCTCATCATAGCAGCAGCACCAAAAATTGTGTTTTCTTCTATTTTGATGCAATATTACATAATGCTTAACAGCATAATGACCATCAATTTCTAATAATAGAATATTAGTAACATGGACATTCAGAAAACGTGACAAGCAAAGGTCTTCAGGATCATGGAACTTCAAAGTCACACCTTGAAAATGCCAATAAGTGAAAAATTAAATTTTCACAAAAAACTGTTTAACTGCCAGAAAAAATTACCAAACAGACTGCATTGCCAACTGAAGCTGTATTTTAGACCCATGTTTCTTTCCTGTAAGTTTGAGAACAGTAATTGACATGATTTTTGTTAAATGGTCATTATGAGAGCAGTGCCCAAAATAGGGGTTTCTTCAAATTTTGATGCAATATTACATAATGTTTAACAGCATAATGACCATCAATTTTTAATAATGGAATATTAGTCACATGAACATTCAGAAAACGTGACTAGCAAAGGTCTGCAGGCTCATGGAACTTCAAAGTCACACCTTGAAAATGCCAATATGTGAAAAATTAAATTTTCACAAAAAACTGTTTAACTGCCAGAAAAAATTACCAAACAGACTGCATTGCCTACTGAAGCTGTATTTTAGCCCCATGTTTCTTTCCTGTAAGTTTGAAAACAGTAAGTGACATGGTTTTTCTTAAATGGTCATCATGGGATCAGTGCCCAAAATAGGGGTTTCTTCAAATTTTGATGCAATATTACATAATGTTTAACAGCATAATGACCATCAATTTTTAATAATAGAATATTAGTAACATGAACATTCAGAAAACGTGACTAGCAAAGGTCTGCAGGCTCATGGAACTTCAAAGTCACACCTTGAAAATGCCAATATGTGAAAAATTAAATTTTCACAAAAAACTGTTTAACTGCCAGAAAAAATTACCAAACAGACTGCATTGCCTACTGAAGCTATATTTTAGCCCTATGTTTCTTTCCTGTAAGTTTGAAAACAGTAAGTGACATGTTTTCCCTTAAATGGTCATCACAGGAGCAGTGCCCTAAATAGGGGTTTCTTCAAATTTTGATGCAACGTTACATAATGTTTAACAGCATAATGACCATCAATTTTTAATCATAAAATATTAGTATCATGGATATTCAGAAAATGTCATTAGCAAAGGTCTGCAGGCTCATGAAACTTCAAAGTCACATCTTAAAAATGCCAAAATGTAAACAAGACAGCACTGTTCTGAAATGGGTTTATTTCCATTTTTAACATTTTTTTAACATAAAACAAAATAAACAGTTTGTTGCCATTTTTATATGACCAACTAAGAAAATTGATGAGATGGGAAAAATATCAATAGAACAGTGTTTAATGTCCAATTTCCTTCATTCTGAGATTCTGAACATAGTGGATGATTGAATCTGACAAACTGCAATGATGAGTTTATTACCATTTTTGACACTTTATTACACAATACACGATAACAAGTTTACCATCATTTTTACACAATCAATTAACAATGTTGTAAAGATGCAGGAAATATCAAACAAACACTTTTACGTATCTTATTAGTTAAATAATGAGACTGTTAACATGCCTAATAATTGAATCTGAGGAAATGTGAAAAAACAGCTAAACTTCTAAAATAAAGGCCCGATCATGCTGATTTTCGAACTTGACCTGAGTATTATAAATATCCATCAGTTCTGTTAGTTTCAAGCCAAAAGGTAAAAATTTTTTTCACTTATCATGTTATCGGTGTTGCATAAATGCTGAGAAAAGTGAAAAAACAGCATAAATTCCCTAAAAATGGCCCAATCATGCCGATTTTCGAACTTGACCTGCATATTATGAATACTCATCAGTTCTGTAAGTTTCAAGTCAAAAGGTACAATGGTTTTCCACTTATTGTGTTATCGGTGCTGCATATATGTTGAAAAAAGTGAAAAAACAGCATAAATTCCCTAAGAGTGACCCGATCATGCTGATTTTCGAACTTGACCTGCGTATTATGAATATTCATCAGTTTTGTAAGTTTCAACACAAAAAGTAAAATAGTTTTCCACTTATCGTGTTATCGGTGCTGCATATATGCTGAAAAAAGTGAAAAAGCAGCATAACTTCCCTACAAGTGACCCAATCATGCTGATTTTCGAACTTGACCTGCATATTATAAATATTTATCAATTCTGTAAGTTTCAAGCTGAAATGAAAAACAGTTTTCCACTTATCGTGTTATCGGTAAAAGTGCACGGCAACGACGGCGACGGCGACGACAGACGCAGGTGATGGCTATATGTACAGACACATCTGTGTCTGTACATAATAAAAGTATCATGGATATTCAGAAAATTTGATATGGAAAGGTCTTCAGGGCCATGGAAGTTCAGAGTCACAACTTCAAAATGCCAAAATGTACACAAGAGATAACCGTACTGAAATGAATTTCTTTCCACTTTCAACACTTTTTTTACATATATCAAAATAATCAATTTACTGTTGTTTTTAAAAGATCAACTAAGAAAGTTGTTGACATAGGAAAAATATCAATAGAACAATTTTAAATGTCCAATTTGTTCCATTCTGAGATTCTGAACATGGTGAATGATTGAATCTGACAAACTGTAAAGATATGAGTTTATTTCCATTTTTGACACTTTATTACAAAATGCACAATAACAGGTTTACCATCATTTTTATACAATCAACTAACAATATTGTTAAGATGCAGAAAATGTCAAAAGAACACCTTTACATTACTAATTAGTTCACAAATGAGATTGTTAACATGCCTAAGAATTAAATCCGAGGAAAAAAGACTTACATACAAAAAAAGGCACAATTTCACCAAAACTGAACCGATCAAGCTTATTTTCAAACCTCATCTGTATTTTAGTAAATCTGATCACCCCTGTGAATTTTAAGACGATTGGCCAATTGATTTTCCTTGAAATGTGTTATCGGTGTTGCACATATGCTGAAATAGTGAAAAAACAGCATAACTTCCATAAAAATGGCCCGATCAGACTGATTTTCGAACTTGACCTGCGTATTATGAATATTCATCATTTCAGAAACTTATAAGCCAAAAAGTAAAACGATTTTTCGCTTATCGTGTTATCGGTGTTGCATTTATGCTGAAAAAGATGAAAAAATGGCATAACTTCCACAAACATGGCCCGATCATGCTGATTTTCGAACTTGACCTGCGTATTATGAATATTCATCGATTCTGTAAGTTTCAAGCCAAAAGGTAAAATGGTTTTTCACTTATCGTGTTATCGGTGTTGCATATATGCTGAAAAAAGTGAAAAAACAGCATAACTTCCCTACAAGTGACCCGATCATGCTGATTTTCGAACTTGACCTGCATATTATAAATATTTATCAATTCTGTAAGTTTCAAGCTGAAATGAAAAACAGTTTTCCACTTATCGTGTTATCGGTAAAAGTGCACGGCAACGACGGCGACAGCGGCAACGACAGACGCAGGTGATGGCTATATGTACAGACACATCTGTGTCTGTACATAAAAACAAGTAATTTTTTAAATAAAGATGCAAATAAGTGAAAAATTAAATTTTCACAAAAAACTGTTAAATTGCCAGAAAAAAAAACCAAACAGACTGCATTGCCTACTGAAGCTGTATTTTAGTCCCATGTTTCTTTCCTGTAAGTTTGAGAACAGTAAGTGACATGATTTTCCTTAAATAGTCATCATGGAAGCAGTGCCCAAAATAGGGGTTTCTTCAAATTTTAATGCAATATTACATAATGTTTAACAGCTTAAGGACCATCAATTTTTAATTATAAAATATTTGTATCACAGATATTCAGAAAATGTGACTAGCAAAGGTCTTAAGGCCCATGGAACTTCAAAGTCACGCCTTGAAAATGCCAAAATGTAAACAAGACAGCACTGTTCTGAAATGGGTTTATTTCCATTTTTAACACTTTTTTAACATAAAACAAAATAATCATTTTACTGCCATTTTTATATGACCAACTAAAAAAATTGATGAGATGGGAAAAGTATCAATAGAACAGTGTTAAATGTCCAATTTCCTCCATTCTGAGATTATGAACATAGTGGATGATTGAATCTGACAAACTGCAATGATATGAGTTTATTTCCATTTTTGACACTTTATTACACAATACATGATAACAAGTTTACCATGTTTTTTACATAATTAACTAATAATGTTGTAAAGATGCAGGAAATATCAAACAAACACTTTTAAGGCATCTTATTAGTTAAATAATGAGACTGTTAACATGCTTAAGAATTGAATCTGAGGAAATGTGAAAAAAACAGTATAACTTCTAAAATAATGGCCCGATTATGCTGATTTTCGAACTCAACCTGCGTTTTAGTAAGATTGACCACTCCTGTGAGTATAATTACAATTGGCCAATCCGTTTTTCTTATATTGTGTTATCAGTGTTGCATTTATATTGAAAAAAGTGAAAAAACAGCATAAATTACCTAAAATAGACCCGATCATGCTGATTTTAGAACTTGACCTGCGTATTATGAATATTCATCAGTTCTGTAAGTTTCAAGTCAAAAGGTAAAATGGTTTTCCACTTATCGTGTTATCGGTGCTGCATATATGCTGAAAAAAGTGAAAAAACTGCATTAATTCCTTAAAAGTGACCCAATCATGCTGATTTTCGAACTTGACCTGCGTATTATGAATATTCATCAGTTCTGCAAGTTTCAAGTCAAAAGGTAAAATGGTTTTCCACTTATCGTGTTATCGGTAAAAGTGCACGGCGACGGCGACGACGGCGACGACAGCGACGACGGCGACGGCGACGGCGACGACAGACGCAGATGATAGCTATATGTACAGACACATCTGTGTCTGTACATAAAAATGGTGCAAGGATTCCACATAACGTTCCTTTCAGAACTATTTCAAACAAGAAAACAAATCATCCTTACAACAAAATCACTTTTAAGTTCAATCATCTGAGTTAATATAAGGGATAAAGTGCATAAATAAAGCACTCGGTGGCAACTTCATAAGAAAAGCTTAAATTTGCAATGCTCAAAGATTTTCATAACCAATGAATGAACATTTTTTCATATTAGGCTAAAAGTCTTCGAAAAGGCAATTTTCTTAAAATTCATCCCTTGACTGGGTTGAATTCTACAGCTGCATAGAGACACTAGTCTTACACAGCACCATAACCACATCATACCAGAATACACTCCATAGGATCATATACCTGTTTCTTTTTCACCCTCTAATGTATCCACTTGTATCCCCATTTCATACTGTATGTATGAAAGCCCCAGCTCTGTCACCTTGGGACAATCTGCTATTGTCACCTGGGAAGAGACGCAATAGAAAACTATAAAATATAATATATATATTTATTAAATATATCTTAGTATATTACTGAAATCAGAAGTGATTCACTGACTGCATTTGACATTTTGATTAGTAAATAGTAGAGCCTGCAGTGTAGTTACATATGTACATTGAATGTTACAGTATATACATAGATGCACTTGATTTCTGCTACAATGATGTATTTGTAACAATGTTTACAATACAGCTTGTACGTACCCCACACATACACATACACACACACATGATTTTAATACACTGTATAAACTAACTCAATCTCATACCTAGGACCAACCAAAGAATGAGAAATTTCCCTGTGGGGACCTCAATACCACCACTTATCCACACACAATTTCAAAAGCATTCAAACCAACAACAGACCCCATTGCTCACGTCCCTCTGGCATGAGGCTGACCACTAAGGCCCCTATTTTACACAGACCACGAATCCCACGAATCGCCAGGAATTGACAAATATCAGGATTCGTGAGGATTCGTGAAATTTTCTGGTCTAATTCGACATGCTCACGATTCAGTTATGATACAGGTGCAATAGTGTTACGAATATTCGTGGGATTCGGCTGGAATTGCACGAATATTGTCCAGAAATTCACTACGATTTTTTGGAATCGGGAGTTCGTGGCCAAGACTTTGAACAGCTCAATTTTTTTGCCACGAATTCCCGATTGATCAAGAATTGCAAGAACTGACTACGATTATATATGAATCTGTTAATAACTTCACGAACTGATTACGATTCAACCACGAATCCTGAAATTTTCAATTCCTGGCAATTCGTGGGATTCGTGGTCTGTGATAAATAGGGGCAACAAAGTTTTTGCCACCAATTCTTGTTGGTCAAGAAGTGCAAGAACTGACTAAGAATATATACGAATCTGTTAAGAACTTCACGAACTGTTTACGATTCAACCACGAATCGTAAAATTTGTCAATTCATGGCCATTCGTGGGATTCGTGGTCTGTGTGAAATAGGGGCATAACATCCCCCTGGCAAGAGGCTGACCACTAACCTGTGTGTCCACATTGACCAGCTGGGCTAACCAGTATAAACCATTGTCTGTGATACGTGGACAGTTCATGATGGCAACTCTCTTCAGCTTAGCCATTTTGTCCTAAAATTGAAATCGTTATTATTTGCCTTGTTGGATTTATCAATATCAATATCAGTAGTATAATTATATATTGTAGTGTGTTAGCATATATGACCTGATACTTAGGTTTACCACTGAATATAAAATATATCATTTTAAAATCAAAAATACAGCTTATACCAGCTTCTTTCTCTAATAGTCTTTGTTTTAAAAAAAGAAAAGAAACCTGCCTTCTTAAAATTGTCACACATCTTGAAGAATACGTCTGTAAGGCAAGCATCATTCACAAACAAGATGGACTCAACCTCTGGTACTTGGCTGATGTAGTTCTGGAGAGAAAATGTCAACTTACAAAAGGAAAAACAGCTTTTAGTGAACTGTAGGGCCAAATACATCAATTCCAGTGGGACCATTTGTGGTACACGTATTCCAGAGATAAAAATATCCAGGTGTCATCCACAATTTATAAAAGAATGTTTAAAAAAGTTCTCAATATATAGGTTCCTGGAAAAGCCTCTTAACACTGCAACTGAATGGCTATAACATGCGTTTAAATTTACATTAGCAATACTAGGAACTAATTTTTTGAGCAGGGATGGGAACTGTATTTCTATCTTATTGAAATAAGACAGAATGAAACATTACTTATAAATAAACAAATTTACTTATCTAAAAAGAAAACAAGAACTGTTACGATACAGTCAACAACATAAAGCAATAATTACGACATTACAATCATTGGCCTTCATTAAAACACTTACAAACAGCTCCACAGTATCATAACAGCCCACCCTTTGTTGTCGAAGACTGTCTGGCAGGGAGCAGTTCCTGAGAATCGGGAGTTCTATAAAAATACAATAGAAATTTTAAAAATTAATTAAAAACACTTTGATTATTAACCAAATAATTGCTTGCAATCCATTACAACATACCTGATGTGTTAACTATCACGTACATGTGTTAATTCAAAATCGATCATTTCATTTATTTGTTTGTTTATACTGAAAATATACATCTAAAGATGAATGTATATTGTAAGATCTTTTTTCTCACTCAGCTTTTTGTTGTGCAGTTATAAATCAATGTGTCACAATATGACTGCCATATTATGATGAACATATTTCAATAAGAAAATTCCTAACATGACAAGCTATCTAATCTTGATTATTGATTATCCTGATTATTGAAAACATAGTCACAATTTAAGAAATATCACTTAGGAATTTATTATATTCACCAATTTAAAAATAAACAGACCAAGTATTGCATTTCAATTTGTTATTCTGCAAACTTTTTTTTCAGTGCTATCTTTATCATAATGGTTAAGACACTTCTTTAGAGTCTAAGAGCAATTTCTCTCTCTCTCTCTCTCTCTCTCTCTCTCTCTCTCTCTCTCTCTGATTATATTACAATTAATTCACCAATCCTACCTTTTTGTAAAGTTACTAAAATCATCAATTCCACAAGTCCTGAAAGGTTCTTCTCTTTTGTGGACAGTTTTAAACACTGGCTGACCAGGGCTAGGACACCAAGTGGGTAGTCACTTAACTGAGCATCCACCTCTATAGTACTTTTCCCACTGGTTTGAAGGACCACAACATGATATATCAATGCATCTCTTGTATCTGGGCAGCTAGTGATTTTACTAAGCCATGCAGGCAAAGATTCCTTAAGAAAAAAAAAATAGATAGAGGCTCATCTTGCAACCATCCCTATCAAAACTTTTATCATGATAAATAATCTATTGTAGTTATCATAATGAAAAATGTCCACAAACCAGGTATTATATATAGGTATTTACAGGAAAATAAAGATTTGCTTGAGTGCAAACTGGCACATTTCAATTACTCAATGCACAGAATAACTTGATATTAACTTTAGGCCTTACAATGTACATTAAACCTTTACAGAGCACAATGTCATGGAATTTTCACTTATTATCCTTACAGAGCTATCGGCCACAAATACTATAGTTTTTGTGCGTTTTTTCTTCTTCCAATTTGGCACTTGTTTGGGTAAGCTAAAATAGACCAGCCATGTCTTGTCTCGGACCTCCACTGGGGTTGGAAGGCCACTGAAATAGTGTAATATTAAGATTAGATCATCTTCTCTGTATCTTTCTCTTACACTCTCAACGACTGTGCCAAATTTCATGGAGATCCAAACCGTAATTTTTAACGTCCATTACTATGTTTTAAAGGACTGGTTTCAAGTCTGTGTGTAGCCACCTGTATATACGGTATGTCAATTACCAAGTGATTCATCAGAACCCTGCAGATGTGATATAACTATGCAAATATTTTTCCATGCTCTAATAGTTGCATGCCCAGTATTATATATAGGTGTAACAACCTTTAAATTAATTATTTTTATTTCATATAGATGTCTGACAAAACATTTTATCTAATATGCATATCTGAATATAACTCAGCTAATTTACTTACTTGTCTGTTGATTTGGCTGAACTTTCAAATGCTGAACCAACACAATATGCATAATGGCCTTGACTGAAATCCATCTCTCACTACAAAAATAAAATTAAGAGTTAAAAAATTAAATAATGTTCACAATAACAAACCAAATTATAGTCTTGTTTACATACATGTAAATACTGGTGCATGTATTATATACGGGGGCGTCTCGATAGTCCGAAGGTTCGTTGGTCCGAAGGTTCATTGGTCCGAAAAGTGGTAACATTTTCATCGATTTTTTAATCAAGGGTTCATTGGTCCGAAGGTTCTATAGTGAATATTTGGACCAATGAACCTTCGGACTATTGAACCTTCGGACTATTGCTACGGCCCCTTATATACATTCTAAACTGCTCAGTTAAGTCATTATAAAAGTTGTAAAAAAAGTTGTGTATAATCTTTATTAACACTGACTAATAAACCGCAGGCAGTAACAGCTTCCACTGCCTGGATTCATATAATCAGGACAGAAATCATGAACAGACAAAAACTCACTATCAGACTCATAAAATCCAGTACAAATAATTTGAAATAAATAATTCATCACTCATTCGAAATTTAAAGCATAAAGCCTCTGAATTTCCACCATACTGTACGGCGGTATACACCCCGCCATGAAGATGGTACGAGGTGAAAAAAAGAACGGAAAATGGACATCAAAAAGTGAAACTATAGTATTGATTGTAGAGTAAATTTAAATTCTCCAATGAAAAATTATACCCCTGATAACACTACACATATCTGCAAGTCAAATGTACCCACTCATATGATACGTAATTGATAACAAATTATCTTTACCTGGCCGCAACCTGACGCAGAGGACAGCGCCACGGTCAGAGAAAATGGGGTCACTGAAGATGGCAACGTATTGTTGATCGACAAACCGATCGAAAATCTTCAACAACTCGTGAACAGTTATCTTTGCAGTATTCAGAGTTTTGTTTCTACAATCATAAGACCTATTTGCACCCTTTATAATACTGAATTCTTAATTCGTATGGTGTCACATGGGTTTAAACAATACGTCGATCAAATTTCAAGGTATCTATGGACTGACTGCGGGTAAATAAAGTAGCCTGTCTTGGTTTGTACACCGATAGATGTCACTGTTTGTAAGTAGGTCAAGCTAGGATAAAACTGTGTCACATCGTGGAGAGACAAGGTGCGTGTTGTGAGATGGATTCATTTCAAGATTACAAGAAGTCGACAGAGGTGATGATAATACTAAATCGTCATTGAATTAAGTAAAGAGCAGTGTTTTGTGTTTTGATGCTTCCATCTGTTTAAGCTTGTGTATTGCGTCAAAAAATCATGGTACATGTACTAAATAAAATTCGAAGTCCTTCGCCCTCCCCCCCCCCCCCCCCCCCGCACCCAGTCTTCTTAATCAGTTTTGAGCACTCATATTCTCGTTTTATATGCATTTTGAGAAAATACCCAGAATAACCATCGAGACAAGCCCCAACAAACATGGCAGTTGTCTATATTATTTCTTTATTTTTTATTATTTGTTTATGAATTATTGGTATTATTATCATTTTTTTTTTAGCTTATTTATTATTGTCTTTTTATATTCACTTTAATGGCTTACTGTGATGATCTGGGCTAATAGTGATTTATACATGTGATCAATATTCATTTTACAGCAAATAAACCACAAAAACTGGAAAGAAAGTAAGTCAGCTTTATACAAAAGGAGCAATTGTTATTTGGTTTTATGGCATAATTGGGCAATAATTGGCAATGAATACATACTGTTAATGGTTATGTTTGGATTATTATTGGTAGTTGAAGATGTCCAACTTGCTTGTAGAAGACAAAATCATGTTATTACAGCCATTTGTAGTTATAAATCAAATTGCAAACAACAGTTGAGCAACCATTTTGTATGAAACGTCTAATAATGTAGGGGCCGTAGCGATAGTCCGAAGGTTCATTGGTCCGAAGGTTCATTGGTCCGAATGTTCACTATAGAACCTTCGGACCAATGAACCTTTGATTAAAAAAATCGATGAAAATGTTACCACTTTTCGGACTAATGAACCTTCGGACCAATGAACCTTCGGACTATCGAGACGCCCCCATAATATATCATGTGACTGTAAGGTAATATCACTGTAAACACTGCACTGTTAAATTAAATAGTAAAAGCCCAAAGAAGAAAATGGAAGGAAGAAAAACTGCTTAGTGAATTAGAAAAACATAAGAAAAGGAAAACTGATGACGATCCCAAGAATAAAGAAAAGAAAGAAGAAGGTCAGTGATGTTGTACAAAGTGTTACTATAATTGGTGTTAGGTGAGAAAATATGTCTCTTCGAATTACAGTAACTTTCATTTTAATAGTTGTATTTTAAAAAAGTATTAAAATGAAATATTTCATCATTTGTTTGATGTGATCCAAGTTACAGTAAGTTATGGTTGTAGCATTTTAACTGCTAATTTGCCTTTAGTCTATACAACTATGTTCATTATGATAATTTAGTTAAGTACATATGTATGTATGTATGTATTTTCTGAAATTTGCTTCTCTATCAGATGCCATAACAAGGACAGTCAGCATTGCCTTGCCTGGGTCCATCTTGGACAATGCCCAGTCCCCAGAGTTGAGGACATACTTGGCAGGACAGGTGGGAAATTAATGACAATTATATCAAAGAAAATTCTTGAGGATTCTTTTTATTGTCAGTGTAATTTAAATTTCTTTATTTTCACTGTTTTAAAAAATTGATTTTAGATATTCTGTGGGACGCACAGAGATTTTTTAATGGAATGTGTGCCATAAAAGAATTTATAGTTATAATTATTATTTAAAAAAGAATGCCTCTTAAACTTTGTGTTGGTGGCAGCACTGCTCATGATGAGCTTAGTTCATGAATGTACTCTTGAAAGTACAGAAAATATGAATACTTTCTCTTGTTTGCTATTGTGATGAATGTTTTACATGGATGTTAAGGCAAACACATTATTTTTCCCTGATGTTGGTTACAATATATAGGTTTTTGTTACTGATCATACAGGTTTATGTGTATGTGTGTGTGATATATATGTTGCAGGCCAGATTGAAATCCAGGCTGGTGTAAAATCAACCATAGTCAAATTTTATTTTCAGATTTTAATTGGGCTTATTCAGGATCAAAACTCCAATTTGACTTAGGAAGATTTAAATCAGGTGACAAATGTAATCCTGACTATTTAATTGTTTATGACATATATATATTTTTAACCTCATACCCAGGCGAGAGTCCTGCTTTTTTCCATTCACTTCTTATGATGTTGTCTTTCAGGTGCCCACTTCATTATAGTGGCCATGAGTACAAAAGATGGCGTGTATCCTATATAATCTAGTTGTTACATTTCAGGAAGAATTTGCGAAAACAAACATAGCATTTGAAAATAAAATTTGACTATGGTCGATTTTACACCAGCCTGGATTTCAATCTGGCCTGCAACATATATATATATACCCTGGTTGCAGATAGCCAGAGCAGCAGTAGTCTTCAAGGTGGATGAAGTGATCATCTTTGACGAGACGGGATCAGCTGAAAAGTAAGAAATAGTGGCAGTTTTTAAATGCAATACAAATGCCTTGCGATAAACCCACATTTATTACTAGTTGCATAGCTAGCATGTTTATTTCAGAAATATTTATGGCAGGGAAGCTTTTTTGCTTTGTCTGTTTTGCTGTTTATATTTTATTCAAGATTGAAATAACATATTTTGTTTTATTCAAAGTGAAATTAGAAATATAGAGAGAGATTGGCATGTTATTTTGGTCTGTAAAAGAAATTATATTATTTTAATAACAGTACAAAAGCATCTCATTGTATTTTGTGTCAATTCTCATCAATACTGCAGCTGTGATCTCCTCATTTTAAAATCCCCAAATGCAGCTAGCTTTGTTATATATATTTCAGTACAACCAGTGGTTTCTACACGGGCGTAGGTAAGAAGGGACATGCTAATGTCCAGCTGGCCCGTATACTGCAGTACCTGGAGTGTCCACAATACCTGAGAAAGTCCCTGTTTCCACAGCACACTGATCTACAGTATGCAGGTCTGATGTTATTCCTCTAACCATTGTCTCTGGCTGTTTTATTTCAGAGTAGTGTTTTAATTATCTTGATTGGCAAAGTGAGTCTTTGTATTCTGGAGTGGAGAGCCTTTCACTAAAGGAAAAGAACTGAAAGCAAAGACTGCACAGAAAGTTAGCAGACTAAGTTTTAAAAGTTACCTAAAGTTTTGCTTAAAGAATTCTTCATTTTGAACCAAATAATGACTTAAAAAAAACAGTTTATTTGCATGTCTGTCAGTTACTAGTATCATGTAGATTTACTGCAGTGTAGGAAGATCATTATCTCTTGTTGCAAAGAATCAAGCCTTACTGTTTTCTGCTGCCCTAGATGCTACATAACTACTATCAGAATGGTTTTTAAAATAATGCATAAAATCAAAATTGCCAAAAAAAAAAAAAAAATTACCAAATGTATCTGTGCCTGGATGTTCTGAATCAAAAAGGTGTATATAAAATTTAAGATACATATTAAGCAAGTGTAGATTTGAATTTCCAGTAACGCATATAAACTACTTCTGCTAGTTTTTATACAACTGAAATAAAGTCAGCATGCCAATCATAAATCAAATTAATCTCTAGTTCAGCCAAAAATAGCTTTAAAACAGGACCTTCTTCTAAACTTTGGTCATAAATTGACCTATTTTTCTGACTATCTAGTTCATAAAGGTCAGCTAAAGACAAAGTACTGTGTGCACATTGCAGTATCATCACTCTCACTCTCATGAATGGATGTATAGCTGTGAGTGCAAGTGCATACTTTTTCAAAGAGACAGCTGAGGGATATTTATAGCACACAAAGAAAGCACAATAATCTGTCCATATATCATTTTTTGGAAAATATGAAATGATGCCATTTGATATTTCTTTAAGTTGATATGCTATTTGAAACTATACAGTGGCATTTGGCCGGGTTTGTGGCAAAAGTTTGATTTCAAGTGCATCTTTAAGTTTGCCAAATATTTCTGCTTCCAGGTCTTCTGAATCCTCTGGACTGTCCCCACCACATGCGGGCAGAGGACGAGTGTAACTACAGGGAAGGTGTGGTGCTGGACAAACCTGTTAAAGAAGGGAAAGGATCTTATGTTAACATTGGGTTAAGGAAGGTTTGTGACTCAGAATGATAATAATATTATATAAATCAAGAATATTCACAAAGGAACTACACACTTAAAGTTCACCTTAACTTTTTGACTAAAACTCTGTTTACTTTAGTGACTCGTAATTAAGATTGAATATACAGCAGTCACTTTAGGAATTAAAGTAATTGTTGAGCCAAAACAGCATGCCATTATTTCCATGTTATAAAACAGCTACTCTGTTTCCAGTTGTGTGTTGTTCCCTACAGATGTTGTACATTTTCAGGAGTGTCAAGTGGATTTACAATTACAAACTGGTGTGAGAGTAACTGTGAAATTAAAGTCTACACAATCAGGTAATACATGTAAGACTTGAATCACACTGATAATCTGAAGTCACTGATTTGACTTTATATTTGTGAAAAATCATACAGTATTTCTAAGATATTTTAACATAGATACTTCCTCTCGCATTAAACTATGAATGGAAAGAAGTTATCATTAGGATAATACAATATTTGTTATAACTATAATTATATATTTCTTTTGGCTGTATTCTTTTGCAAAACAAGACAAATTAAAATGATATTTTAAGATTTTGCCTATGAAAATAATTTGGGTCTCTTTCCGGGCAGTAGTAAGTTACTGTCAGCAAGATTGCTTGATGGTGGTTTAAGCTGTTTGGAATCAGATGAAATTTTTTTACAGGGAAAATAATTTTTATATCTTATTTTGAATAATAATCTATTTCTAACACATTAGTTTGAAGTATTTTAACAGAATTGGGTGTTTGTAAAGAAGATACTGGTTTTATAGTTCAGTTTTTGGTTTCAATTCTTGCGTCTTACCTAGATAAAAAGACTCTGAAAGGCAAAGTCGTCCCACCTTCTGTTCCAAGACAGAAGGAGGACCTTTACTGGGGATACAGTGTGCGTCTAGCTGACAGTCTCAGCTCTGTGTTCACAGAATCTCCCTATGACGGTGGATATGATTTGATGATTGGGACTTCAGAAAGAGGGGAAAATGTGGACACTCTGAAAATGAAGGATTTTAGGTGAGATTCCAGATTTTGGAAATGCTGCAATTTATTGTTTTGTTAAGCTATCTGTAAATAACCATTTCTTTATTATGCCAACAAATTAGCCATAGCTTGTTGTTAGATAGTCACATAAAGTTTATGATTTGCAAGAAACCCAGATCCAGTTTTGCAAATCATCCTTCACCTTGAATTTGAAATTATTCAAAAATTATAGCTGTATCGGTTTGGGATATGAGAGCACAGAAATATAATACCACATTCCTCAAAATCACATTTTCAGCACCCTGTGATTACTCAATTCCCTGGTCATTCTCTATATTCCAGACACTTACTAATAGTATATGGTGGTGTCCAGGGTCTAGAGGCCAGTCTGGAGGTGGACACTAAGTTGGACATAGAGGACCCTAGTTTACTGTTTGACCATTATCTTAACACATGCCCTGGTCAGGGGAGTAGGACTATAAGAACTGAGGTAAGTTATGCAGCAGGGCTCTATGGACCGTTGTAATTGTGCCTATACAGCAGGACTAAGCAGAGCTCACAGCTGGCAGATTGCCCATTTATGATTTTTTTAAATTTTGTTAAGTAGATTTGATGGGTGAAATTATAATGAATCACAGCTCCTCAAATTTGCCCTTGATTAGATGTAAATTTTAGCCTTAAAAATGCATGTAAAATACTTCTTAGTAAGAAAACCTATACTTTAGATGAATAAAGTAAAATTTTAACAATAAATATAGAGAATCCATGGAGTTTCACAAAAATTGATTACACCACTTGTTTAAACCAAGCGTAAAGATCTGGATAAATTACTGCTGAAATTCAGTTTATACCTATAGTGTTGTTTATTTATTATTTCAGGAGGCCATTTTGATTACCATGTCAGCGTTACGACCGCACATTCAAAGGATTTCATCCACAAGCTGACATAACCACACCTCTTTAAAACTTTAGAAAGGTTCACAGTTGTTTGAAAAAGTTTTTATTTCAAAGACTTACTTTTCAGAAGATGGAAAAAGAAAAGTTGATGTGTTTCATCATCATATATATGGCAAAGAAACATTATTGAACAGCAAAAGTGCACATGGACAACACGACAGATAGCTTATTATTTTTATCATTCACAGCTACTCAGCAAATTTGAAGTAAAACAAACAGTTTGACACTCATAGGGTGTATGTTGCTGATTACACACAAAAAATGAAAAATCAGTAACTGTCATAAATTTGAAATACATTGAGTGTCTGTGTTAAAAGAGAAACAACATTTTATTTCGTAAAGATTTTGAAGGAATGTAATCGATATAGATATGCCATAGAAATCTATAAATCAATATATTACTTCATTTTTTCATTATAAATTAAAGGAATAACAAATTGGATTGGTGGGAAAAGTGCCATAAAACAGGATTTTCCTGGGGTAAACATCAGCTTTCCCATACTTACCAGTGGTTAAAGAATTTGTTGCAACATTCAAAGTTGGTTGTTTTTCATTTCTTAAGAGATTATTATGGTGGGTAGCCATACATGAAGGTCCACATGGTCCGATAGCAAGCACAGATTTCAGAATAATTGCGCTAACTGCTTTGTTGGTGCTACATGGATTTTATATTTCTGTCTGTTGTTAACATGTTTATCATTCTGAGAAGCCATGCTCTTCCAAGAGTTTAATTGCTATTGATTGTTTACAATATATTTATTGTAGAATTTTGAATCCCATATGAAGAATTGTTATCCCTTTAATATCATTCATATAAAGACGGTGACAGGGCACATTTTGGAGAACTTTTTATTATAACATCTGAAAAATCTGAAGGGATCCAGTATGACAAACCAGCCCTTCAGACGTAATGATTGAAAACTGGTCACCAAGATTGTCACAATTTGAAATCTCAAATATGAACATTACATCCGGCCAAATTTATTATCTAGGCAAGGTAATTTGCACATAAGACAATTTTTTCCAGCTTTTGGATCGAGTGCATTTTTATGTACAGACACAGATGTGTCTGTACTTATAGCCATCACCTGCGTCTGTCGTCGTCGCCGTGCACTTTGACCACCGATAACATGATAAGTGAAAAACCGTTTTACCTTTTGGCTTGAAACTTACAGAACTGATGAGCTTTCATAATATGCAGGTCAAGTTCGAAAATCAGCATAATATGGCCATCTATATGGAAGTTATGCTGTTTTTTCACTTTTTTCAGCATATATGCAACACCGATAACACGATAAGTGAAAAACCGTTTTACCTTTTGGCTTGAAACTTATGGAACTAATGAATATACATAATACGCAGGTCAAGTTTGAAAATCAGCGTGATTGGACCAATTTTATGGAAGTTATGCTGTTTTTTTACTTTTTTTAGCATGTATGCAATACCGATAACGCGTTTCAAGGAAAATCAATTGGCCAATTGTCTTGAAATTTACAGGGGTGATCAGTCTTACTGAAATACAGATGGAGTTCGAAAATAAGCTCCATTGGTTCAGTTCTGGTGAAGTTCTGTCTTTTTTGTAAATAAGTGTTTTTTCCTTTGATTTAATTCTTAGGCATGTTAACAATCTCATCTGTGAACTAATTAGATATGTAAAGGTGTTCTTTTGACATTTTCTGCATCTTAACAATATTGTTAGTTGATTATATAAAAAAGATGGTAAACTGTAATTGTGTAATATAGTGTCAAAACATGGAAATAATAATAAACTCATATCTTTACAGTTTGTCAGATTCAATCATTCACCATGTTCAGAATCTCAGAATGGAGCAAACTGGACATTTAAAATTGTTCTATTGATATTTTTCCTATGTCAACAATTTTCTCAGTTGTTCATTTAAAAATGACAGTAAATTCATTACTTTGTTATATGAAAAAAAGGTGTTGAAAATGGAAGAAAATCAATTCAATACAGTTATCTCTTGTATACAGGTACATTTTGGCATTTTGAAAGTGTGACTCTGAACTTCCATGGCCTTGAAGACCTTTCCATGTCACATTTTCTGTATATCCATGATACTTTTATTTTATTATTAAAAATTGATGGTCATTATGTTATATTGCATAAAAGTTGAAGAAAACCCTATTTTGGAAATGGCTGCCGGAATGACCATTAAGGAAAAACCATGTTACTTATGATACTCAAACTTACTGAAAAGTTTTGTAAGACTGACGTGCAGTTTGTGTTGGAAAATCAGAGTGATTGTTTTCTGTTCTGGAAGCAATGCAGCTCTATAGACTGCTATATGGGGCTACTGTTTATGGATGGTGGTAATTGTCCCTTGGGGTAGTCACAAGCTAAATTCAGAGCTATAAAATCATTTGCCTAATTAATTTCCAAGTGCCCATTAAATAAGATTACATAAAACACACGTTGAGATTTCCCAGTAAAGTCCCATAGGTTAAGCTCTCTTAACTGTGTCACATAATTAGGAATCTGTGATAATTATGCAGGTAAATGTTGTTTAGTATTGCAAATAAGTTAACAAAAGAAAAAAATATATTTGAATAACAGTGCCTTATTATCCTCAAACACATTGGGGTTATTCATATCATTTATTACAGCAAGATTAAAAGTTTGAATAGCAGCTTTAATGGGATATTTTTGTTGTGTTTTCTTTTTAATTTATTATTCAAACACTGGCATTTTCAGCTCCCATTCACCTGAAGCTCTTCACATTCTCTGTATTTCCAGTTGCATTGGTTTTTATGTCTTTAAACATTATGTAATATTATTTTATGCATTGTCATCATTATTCAAATATTGGGATTTTCATTATGTGAATTTGGTCCTGAAACTGTAATCTTATTGCAGGGGTGGATTGAGGCCGTCTTCTGGGTCTTTCAGATTTTAAAGTTCATATTGATGGGTATCTGTTTTTTTCTGTTGGAAGACCATCAAAAATGTAGGAGGGATCAACAAAGATAATTTGGAATACTGTCAGAAAATATCTCTTTATCCGCTCCTGTTATTGACGATGTCACCTGTTGTGCATGATTAAAATTCAGTGTTGATTGACAGTGCTATTGTAGGCATGATTTATTATTGCATCAAAATGAACCATTTTCTGCATTTTTTCAGCATATATGCAGCACTGATAACACGATAAGTGGAAAACCATTTTACCTTTTGGCTTGAAACTTACAGAACTGATGAATATTCATAATACGCAGGTCAAGTTCGAAAATTGGCTTGATTGGACTATTTTTACAAATTTAAAGTTATGCTGTTTTTTTCCATTATTCAGCATATATGCAACACTGATAACACATTTTAAGGAAAACCAATCAGCCTTTTGTCTTGAAACTTACAGGAGTGATCAGTCTGACTAATATACAGATCAAGTTTGAAAATAAGCTTGATCAGTTAAGTTTTGATTAAGTTATTAGCCTTTTTGCATATAAGTGGCTTTTCTTCAGATTTAATTCTTAGGCATGTTAACAGTCTCAATATGGAACAAATTAGATATGTAAAAGTGTTGTTTTGACATTTTCTGCGTCTTAAAAATATTGTTAGTTGATTATATAAAAATGACAGTACACCTTTTATTGTGCATTGTGTAATAAAGTATCAAAAATGGAAGGGAACTCATATCATTGAAGTTCGTCAGATTCAATCATTCACTAAGTTAAGAATCTCAGAATGGAGCAAGTTGGACATTTAAATTTGTTCTATTGATATTTTTCCTTTGACAACATATTTTAATTGATCATATAAAAATGACAGTAAATCGATTATTTTTTTTCATGTAAAAAAGGTATTGAAAATGGAAATAAACTCTTTTTAATACAGTTTCTCTTGTTTAGATTTTAGGATTTTCAATGTGTTTTTGAACTCTATGGGCTAGACACATTTTGTGAATATCCATGATAGTTTTATTTTATCATTAAAAAACTGATGGTTATTATGCTGTTAAGCATTATGTAATATTGCATCAAAATTGAACAAAACCCTATTTTAGGCACTGCCTCCTTAGTGACCGTGAAAGGAAAACCATGTCACTTGCTCTTTTTACACTTAAAGGAAAGAAACATAGGACTGAAATACAGCTTCAGTTGGAAAATCTGTCTCATTAGTTAATTTTCTGGAAGTTATAGAGTTTTTTGTGAAAATTTTTATCTTTCACATACTGGAATTTTCAATGTGGGACTTAGAGCTCCCTTGGGCATGAAGCCCAGTGGTAATCACCTTTTTTTAATGTCCATGTTTTTAATAGTAAATATTTAAAAATTGGTGGTATTTATACAGTTAATCATTATGTAATTTTGCATCAAAATTGACAAAAAACCTCTTTTGTACACTGCCACCATTAACGTTATAGAAAGAAAACTGTTACTTTCTGTTTTTTCAACTAGTCTTACAAGAATGATTCTTAGGATTGACATGCAGCTCATATTAGAAAACCAGCTCTATTAGATTATCACTTTTATTAAATTTATGCATTTTTTGTGAAATTTTCATTTTTCTCATTTTGGCACTTTCTAAGTATAAACTTGAACTCTGATGGGCCTGAAGCCTTATGCTTTTACTTTTGTCGGTGTTACCTGTTGTGCATAATTTTAAAACATTTGATGTTGACTGTGCAGTTAAACATAATGTATTATTGTATCAGATTTGATAGTCTCCTATTTTGTGCATTATTGTTTTGTGCATTTCTTAAGGGTGTGACTTATGGGCCTGAAGACCTTTGAGAGGGTCAGTCTGTAAATTTCCCTTGGGTCTCACTAGGCTAAGTTATAAAGTTATAAAGTCATTTGCCTAATTAATAGGCCATTAAATGAGATTACATAAGGCACACTTGTTGATATTTCCCTGTAAACTCCCAAAGGTGAAGCTCTCTGCTGGATTAATAATAAGGAAGCAGTGATAATTATGCAGGTAAATTTTGTTTTATATTGCAAATAAGTTTTTAATATATATAATTATAATTATAATAGTTTTTAATATATTTAATTATAATAATATGCCCCCAACAGCCATTATAATAAAAATGATAATATGAGTAATAGTAAAGTTTTAATCTGCCAGTGTGTGTGAGTGTATGTGTTATGAAATGCATTAAAAGGGGAAGGTACATTACTACCTTGGGCTTAAATAAAAATGAAATAAGACTATGACTAAAAGAAAAGTGAAGTTGAAAATTGTGGACAAAAGTACTAAGATTAACTATAATATTTACAAAGGTGTTTGAGAGTCTGGTAAAATGATATACATGTAGGACTTATTCTAAAAGCTTTTTATTGACCAGTGATTTCTGCTTCTAAGATTTAAGTAAAATAAAAAGTAATGCAATTAATGAAACATTTTTACTGCTATGGATGTGCCCAGAATTATTCCTTCAATAATTTTAAATTTGACAAAAGAAAGTCTTTCTTTTGACTAGGACTAGGTTTTGACAAGGATCAGTTTTTTTTTTTGGTAGTTCTATAAGCTCTGGTAAAATTGCAAACACTGAAATACTTTTACATGTGGTAGTAGAGATTTTGTACTCAAGCATTGACAAAATGTCTCTTTCATCTCTTTTGTACATATAATGGTGAAATTAAAACCTTTTGAACCTCATAGTTATTTAGTTTCTTTGATAAAGAATAACTTCATTTATATATTTATACATGTATATGAAATGTCTCATCATTTTAATGTCTTACAGGACTCTCACTTTTAGAAAGATACATGACCTACTGTGATGTGTACAAGAAGAGGGGTGGTTCGAGTCCTGGCTCAGATGACGACGATCAAGATGTACTGTACCAACGTCAAGGCCATTACAACCCATTTCTCGATCCTCACAAAACTCCTCAAAAACTACAGATCACATCCTGCTATCCTCAAGCTTCCAAACGATCAGTTCTACGACAACGAGCTAGAAGCCTGTGCTGACCGACTTGCCAGGGAGTCCCTCTGCAACTGGGAAGGTTTACCAAAAACGGGGTGTCCCTTTGTATTCCATGGAGTGGTTGGGGAGGACATGAGGGAGGAAAGGAGTCCATCATTCTTCAATCCAGAAGAAGCAACTATTGTGTTGGGATATGTGGAGAAGCTACTGGAGGCCAGAGGCATCCGAGTCTTGCAGAATGAAATTGGAATTACATGTATTTCCCCCTACAGAAAACAAGTGAGGGAAATATGACAGAGCTTATTCCATGATGAATACAGGCAACCCCTCCCCAGTCCCTCTCCCTTTTCAAGTTACTAACAACAGTTTGCAATATCAAATCGGGCTTCACGCCAAATGCCAATTAATTGAAGCTGCCTAGTAAAACTTTGCAAATTTGTTTACAATTATTAACTGGGCCTTTTTGCTGAGTTAGGGCAATAGATTCTAAGAATGTGGCGTAGCTCTAAAGAGCCAGTAGTCAACATTCTTTAAAGGTCCAACATTCCATTTACCTTAAAGTACAGCCACAATACATCTGAGTTAATAGTATGTTATAGATATGTTAGGCTTATGAAAAGTCCTACTTTAACTACAGAAGTGTACATGTGATCAAGTATAAAGAAAAATTTTAAAAATTAAAATTAAAATTGTGGTGGGGGGGGGGTTTCGTAGGTTTTAAAGAACTGCCACTTTTGCTGGGAAAAGGTCCACTGTGGGTAAAATTTGATCTACATGTAGGTACATGAAGTTTTTATGGAAAAAGGTCCACTTTTTCAGAAAAAGAACCCCCCTTTTGAAATTGCTGGTTACGGGCCTGTAAATGCACAGACATCCCTTTTTATTCTCTCCACAGGTTCAAAAACTGAGGCAACTGCTGTTCAAGAAAAACTTTCGGGACATAAAGGTGGGCAGTGTGGAGGAATTTCAGGGTCAGGAGAGACGGGTCATCATGGTGTCCACCGTGAGGAGTAACCCCGATTACCTGGCTCTGGACGCAGAGTTCAAGCTGGGCTTTTTAAAGAACCCACAGGTCAGTCATTTGTACACTTATGCATGTGGACACACAAACTGGGGTAGAGTTAACACTGCCCAATTAAGCCAAATGCTAAAACTGACTTCAATTGGCTAAACAAAATAGGGTTGATTTGACTTATTTTAGTCAAATTTAAACCATTTTGGAGAAAAAAGTGATGAAAAAGTAGTAATTTGGCTTTAGAAAAAATTGCTAGTGCCACCTCAGCATATGGTAATAACTTGATTTTTTTCAGTGGGGGGGAAATCGTGAATTTTACAGATGCCGTATTTTTTTAGGCCATTAATTTTTAAAATTTTAATACTCCTACCCAATTCCTATTGGATGGTCACAACAAAATAAAAAAAGTAAGCTACTCTATAGTTCTAATCTGTGCAGTAAGAGTATCACTAATACTATATACTTTATGTGTTTATAAAGGTATACATTTGAAAGTTTGATAATTTTTGCCCATTGAAAAGATAGTGTCATTACCATGATTGTGCTGTGGCATGTGTATATGCGTGAACACATAATTCATAAGACTTTGTACATATGGATGTGCACACACATATTTTGAAATGTAAGGTTATTTAAACAGCTATAGTCCATACTATTTTCATCACCATTTCTTTCCACTATGGCACTGCAGAGACTATGCCATGTGATGCGGAATTCACAGAAGAGATATGAACAGTTAGTCTCAGACTATACTGTCTTCAGTGTTCACCCGCACATACAGTTACATGTGGGATTAATTTTTTTTTTTCAGAGGTTTAATGTGTCGATCACAAGAGCAAAGGCCCTATTGATTGTTGTAGGGAATCCGTTTCTTCTTTCGCAAGATGAACATTGGAACAGGTGAAGTGAATTATTTTAATTTATTTGATCAGTAAGCAAAAAAAGTTCAATCAAATTATAAGACTTTTTCAAACCAAACACAAATCAGCCATGTTAGGTTCAATTTTTTTTTCCTTTATTTAATCTTTATTTAATCTCATTGTTTCTAAGAACTCTTGTTCAGACAGACAGACAAACCAACAAAAAAAGAAATGTTAAGGATTTAATAAAGTTCATAAATTAAATTTTTAATGTTTGTTCAGACAGACTGACAAAAAAACAAAACAAAGAGGATAGAAAGATTAAAAAGAGAAAGCTATCATGTTTTAGTTAAGACAGACTGTTAAATGAAAAAAAAATAGAAAAAAAAAGAAAGTTAAAAAACATGTAAATTAAACTCCAAACTGACAGACAAAATAGTGTCTACTAGGCAATTCTTTCTTTTATTGTGAATGAAAGTCCATACAGAAAGACAAAAGAAAGTAGGCAATTCTTTCTTTATTTTCAACTTCTCTTTGGTTTAGTTTCCTTAAGTAGTGCCTCGAGAATAAAGCGTACACAGGATGTGACTACAATGACCCTATTGATCAGCTCGACGATGTCGTAGAGAGGTTTGCTGCAGTGAATATTAAGCAGTCAGGTACGAGCAGGATTTATTGCAATCAATTTCTCTGTTGAATATTTTATTTTCTCAGATTATTGGCTATAAATAATCTAAATCATTAGGACTGAAAAGTCAGAATTTCAAATAAATTGCATGCACATGTACTATCCACTAGCTGTCATCTTGCATTTTCATTACTTAAAGTCCATTTTCAAGAGCAACTATTTTCTTCTTGTCTGTCGTGTTATTCAGACGTACCACAAGTAATGTGTCCAAGATTTATTGATTTTAATTATTATTATTATTATTATTATTATTATTATTATTATTATTATTATTACTGCACCATTTAAAATTTTTTGGGAATATATTATTTTTCAAGATGTAACCGTGGATGTCAGCCAGGTTCAGTTGCAAGAGGACCCCGAGTGGAGAGGAGAGGCCTAATTTTAACTCTGTATTCTCAACTGTATTCTCAACTCAGATTCTTCTGTGATCAAGAGGAAATGCAAGATCTTTTACTAGGGGACCCTGAATTTGAAAATCAAAATATTATGACGAATAAGACATGGAGGCTAGAGAAACTGGTATAATATAATATTGTTGACCACGATATAAAGCTGCCTCATGTATATTAAACTATGACATCTACCTGTAAACGCAGACTTATCAAACCTTGCAAGTTCATCTTTTTTTCTGGAGAATGGTACATTCAAGTGACATGACGTTTATTATGAAACAGTTGAGGATATTACTTACTTAAGCCATATTTTATGGTGCTTGAAACTGTGGGCATTTTTTGTCACTTGATTTTAGAGAGATTTTGATAGATATCATGTAGTCAGATTAGGTACAACTCTGTTAAAGAACTTGTGAATCACTAATTGTATGAAAATAATCAAAATTGGGGTTTGAATAATGCTTCAATAATTGTCTTAGTCATTTTGACTTGAGCCTATTTTATCTGTGAATATCAAATTTTAATATTTTTAATAACATTTTATCAGTATATTTCAGATATGCTTTATGAAAAAGTTTTAAATTGACAGGAGTATTTTTATAATAAGTCAGTTTTAGAAATCAAATTGATTCTATACTAGTGAAAATGTAAAATTCCAGAGTATATTTTTAACCAATGTTTTCTGTAATGTATCATACAGTGTGAGTGTGTTTGTTCTCACCCTATGGGGAGGCAGAGCCTTCAAACTAACTATTCCTTGCACTTGCTTTACTAAATGTTTGAAGTTGGTTTGTAGTCTAAAATCTGAGCCTATAAAGACTTAGCTGGCTAAGTTGCACTTCACAGTTGTAAGAATCTTACAGATAGCCTAGGTCAGAAATAACTGATAAGTTGCAATGACTCACTGTAAAAAAGGTTGGTAGATTGCATGAATCTACATGTATTTGTGGTCTAAATTTTGTCTTTTATGCATATGTTTAATGAGAATAGCATCCAAAGGTTAAGGTTGGGCTTTCACTACACCAATCCCCTATTCCCCTTTTTTCACTTACAAAATGGCAACAATAAAAACAGGTGCAAGAAAAGTTCTGATTTAATCAAAACTAGGGTATTGTTCGCTCATTAACCAAGTTATCAATTTTGCCTCATTTTTTCCAGTCTTTTTACTTTCTTTTCACTTTCCTTTGATTTACATTTTGATTGTCTTGGCAAGTCTTTTACTTGCAGTGGTGTCAGTAGCCCATTTATGTATATTCTACTCATCAACTGTGGACCAATCATTCTTAAAAAATTGTAGTTGTAAGACAATATCGCAAAGTTGACTTTGTATAGTTGGCTATCCAGATTTAGCAGTCTAAGCTTAATTTTTTTGTGAAACGGTTCCCTTTTTTCAATGAGCCAGTATACAGTACCTAATCAGTATTGAATTTACATATTTTATCTTTATCAGCACAATAAGAATCTTGCCATCTACTTTGAATTTTCATTGTTATTAACATTTTAGAATTGTTATGGAATTAAGCTAATTATGTTATCAGTAAGAACAAGATGTTATTATAATGATACATTTATGTACTGTGTAGATGCCAGTGCACTACTAAATTATGAGGAGAAATTTTTAATATTTTTTGGGATGGAGGAAACACAATTAATGAGGTTTTGGGGATTATCTTAATTTTGTGCAAAATTGGGCAACAGACAATGGTTATTTATGTACTGAAAATATATCAATAAAGCAAAAAAGAATGATAGTGCTAAGCTTTGTGGTGGAACCAAAATTTTAAGAAACAGATTTTGTGGGGTTGCAAAATATCGTGTGTATCACGTCTATAGACCTAGCATTATAAAAAGCCTTATAATTCTTGCAAGTGGTTTCTTCTTAGTAATTTGGACATTTAAGTTAAATTGAGGACAACACCGCTTCACTAAGAAATGACGTAAAGTCACAAACTACAACGAAGATGGACTGTGAATTATACAAAAGTAATGTCTGATCGGAGAGTGGGGGTGCATTCGAAACACATGACCATTTGTCACTCTTACGTAGTTTTTTTTTTAATTACACATACACCATAATAATAACTTTAGCTAGAAAACACATTTTGTACGCCTAGTTCTAAGGACATAAGCCTACGGATGTATCCAATATATATTAGATGGGGTTGGGGTTTTTTACCCCTCCTAAAATAAATTTTAAAACTCGGTCAGAACTTATAATTTGATATTAAATAACTTAATTATAAATTTATAATTGTATACATATGCATTTAAAAAAGTCATCAAATCACGTTCCAAGACCTAAATATTTTCATAATGTACGCCTTATGACACTTGATAACGTTCACGCGATTCAGATGAAGACAAAATGTGTCAAAATATCTGAAATCGATATTGGGAAAGGGTTTAAGGGAATGATGTAAGGCACATGAGTAAACTGTGGTCACATAAAGAGATAATTCTAGTTTTTTTATGTAATTATGCAAACATTTTCCGACTCATGCATGCCTCAAAGTATGGGAAGTTTAAATATTTTAAATATCGAAGGCTTTAAAAATATCCTATGTGGATAATATTTACACGTTTTTAATACTAACAAAAATTAGACTGCTTTAAATAGGTATTACGGCATGCACGTTTATTTTTGACAAATTTTGTCTTCAACTTCGGTTGAATTTTTCACAGTGCCTGGTAATGAATGTTTGCTAATTGCTTTCTAAGAGAATGCAGTTTTTGCCGTTTAAAAAATTTGACTTTTCCCTGTCACCATTTCGTCTAGCTAATCGTGGATGTAACTGAATTAAAGATTCTATCAATGGCTAAAATATTACAAAAAAACATCAAACAACTGAAAATAATGACCCGCGACAAAAGACGCCCTGAAAAGTTTCTTTTTTCAATTTTTAAAAACCGGACGACACCTCGAAGGTGGCCGCATTATTGCGTTATTCAAAAATTTCTAGTTATTTTCGGAGACGTTAAAACGTCAGATTTAGTTGCTAGGCTGATGTAAGTAAAGTTTCACTTGGTCAAACAATTCTTACGTTTAGTAATATAAAAAAGATAAATGGGCCTACACATATACTTGCATTATCTTTATAAAAAATCTTTTTCTGTTTCTGCTCAACTCATAACTCATGTTACTGGTGTGGGAGTACTGATAACCTGACGCCATGAAGGGAGACGTCAGTTGTTAATTATTACCTAAATCAGTAGACGTTTTGAATATAGACATATACATTCACTCGTTTCTTCCTCAAAAATGCAGTCACCCTACGCCAAATTACAGTATCCACATTTTGGATCAGTGTTCAAATACACGCACACTAAAGTAGCCTGCGAGCAGTTCACAGCTACCAGCTTAACGGACATCGTACCTATAAAAATTTTAGGGAGAAGGTATGTTGCTCAGAAATTTTCATCAAATTTGCCTGCACATTTCACAGACATTGCTTAGAACTTATTACTCTTATTATAAACAAACTGACAGGCAGAATAATCAAAATATAAAATATAAAAGAAAATGTATATGTTGATAAGATATTATTACCAACTTTGCGCATCACTATCAAAGGCCATCCCCTTTGAACAAGTTTGACCATTGGTGACAACAAGAACGCCAACATGTGACTATACGTCAACAAAGGTATAAAAGCGCAAAATTTTAAAAGTGCGTTCACTCAACAGCGGACAGATCTAGAGCAACAGGACGGATGCCATGTGCTGCGCCCTGTATCAAGCACAAAGGACACGGGAGTCGACTCCCATTTCTCCGAATCTTCTACTCATCCTACGTCAACGCATCGCTCTTCGACATATTGTTCCCTGCACATGCAGACGTCTAGACGGTGGATTCGGCGTTGCTCTTAGCTGGCCAGCTAAAATCTTCGCTTCTCCCCACGAGGAATCGTCGCTCGGTCATCTTCGCAGGATACTTCACCTTTTTGCTGTCGTGGGCTGGAGTCGTAGTGTCATTGCATATTCCCATGCTTTCCAGGTTTCTTTTTATTACAGGTCCAGGAAGCAGACTGCAAACTGGTGGGCGCCACCTGTGGGACTTCGACTACACTCCTTAAGGTATGTAATCTTTTTTTCTTTTTGGAAGGGGGGTTTGAGAAATGAAAGAAATCTAATCTCGTTTTTATTTCTGTTTACAGGACATAGAAGATGATGGGCGCCACCTGTGGGACTTCGACTACACTCCTTAAGGTATGTAATCTATTTTTCTTTTTGGAAGGGGAGTTTGAGAAATGAAAGATATCTAATCTCGTTTTTATTTCTGTTTACAGGACATAGAAGATGATGGGCGCCACCTGTGGGACTTCGACTACACTCCTTAAGGTATGTAATCTTTTTTTCTTTTTGGAAGGGGACTTTGAGAAGTGAAAGAAACCTAATCTCGTTTTTATTTCTGTTTACAGGACATAGATGATGGCGCCACCTGTGGGACTGTGTCCGGAACCACGCAATTTTAGATATAAACGTAATTTAGACTTGAGCTCGAAATGCGGACACCGTTGGATACTTTAGTTAGGATAACGCTTTAGTATATAGCCTTCCAGATTCGCGGTCGAAATCTTTACGTCTAGACGCTACAGAGGAAATCCACACTGACAAAAATGACCAGTTTCTATCGTTTAATGTGAACTCGTTGCCTGCTCAGGTACATTCTGCCCTCTCTCTTCAATATTACACACTTTTAGTACATACTCCAGCCAATGG
This sequence comes from Lingula anatina, assembly GCF_051362555.1. Classification (NCBI taxonomy): domain Eukaryota; kingdom Metazoa; phylum Brachiopoda; class Lingulata; order Lingulida; family Lingulidae; genus Lingula; species Lingula anatina. Next base: position 20,136,854 of record NC_141769.1, on the reverse strand, counting down.
CTTCATGCACTTCTTATCACTGGCTTCTTAATGCGACAGGTACACAAGCCTTACTCAGCCTCTTCAAAATTGACACAATGTATTATGGAGAATAATAAAAGTTATGACTTGAAATTATAGACATCGTCTATGAAATATTAAATGTCTCCGACAACCTGTGGGACTTCGACTACACTCCTTAAGGTATGTAATCTTTTTTCTTTTTGGAAGGGGAGTTTGAGAAATGAAAGAAATCTAATCTCGTTTTTAATTCTGTTTACAGGACATAGAAGATGATGGGCGCCACCTGTGGGACTTCGACTACACTTCTTAAGGTATGTAATCTTTTTTTCTTTTTGGAAGGGGGGTTTGAGAAATGAAAGAAATCTAATCTCGTTTTTAATTCTGTTTACAGGACATAGAAGATGATGGGCGCCACCTGTGGGACTTCGACTACACTTCTTAAGGTATGTAATCTTTTTTTCTTTTTGGAAGGGGGGTTTGAGAAATGAAAGAAATCTAATCTCGTTTTTATTTCTGTTTACAGGACATAGAAGATGATGGGCGCCACCTGTGGGACTTCGACTACACTTCTTAAGGTATGTAATCTTTTTTCTTTTTGGAAGGGGGGTTTGAGAAATGAAAGAAATCTAATCTCGTTTTTATTTCTGTTTACAGGACATAGAAGATGATGGGTGCCACCTGTGGGACTTCGACTACACTCCTTAAAGGCATGTAATCTTTTTTCTTTTTGGAAGGGGGGTTTGAGAAATGAAAAAAATCTAATCTCGTTTTTATTTCTGTTTACAGGACACAACTGCAAGGAGAAACCCCACATCTACACTTAAGCTACTTCGACCATCCCTTGGAGCCAGCGAGTCCTGCCGTGGTCTGTCTACGAGGTGGCTTCACTGGGGAAGCGTCCAGCGAGTCCTGCCATGGTCTGTCTACGAGGTGGCTGCACTGGGGAAGCGTCCAGCGAGTCCTGCCATGGTCTGTCTACGAGGTGGCTGCACAGGGGAAGCGTCCAGCGAGTCCTGCCATGGTCTGTCTACGAGGTGGCTGCACTGGGGAAGCGTCCAGCGAGTCTTGTCATATGGTGTTTCAATGAGATGGAAACCACTTAAAGGTAAGCCTGACTGCAGAGTGCTGACATAGTATGAAAAGTCATTAATTCATTTTTCTTTCTGTTGACAGAACACAACTGCAAGGAGACGTCCCACATCTACACTTAAGCTACTTTGACCATTCCTTGGTGCCAGCGAGTCCTGCCATGGTCTGTCTCTTTGATGTGGCTGCACTGGGGAAGCGTCCAGCGAGTCCTGTCATGGCCTGTCTACGAGGTGGCTGCATTAAGGAAGCGTCCGGCGAGTCGTGCCATGGTCTATCTGCGAGGTGGCTGCACTTGGGAAGCGTCCAGCGAGTCCTGCCATGGTCCGTCTACGAGGTGGCTGCACTGGGGAAGCGTCCAGCGAGTCCTGCCATGGTCCGTCTACGAGGTGGCTGCACTGGGGAAGCGTCCAGCGAGTCCTGCCATGGTCCGTCTACGAGGTGGCTGCACTGGGGAAGCGTCCAGCGAGTCTTGTCATGGTCCGTCTACGAGGTGGCTGCACTGGGGAAGCGTCCAGCGAGTCCTGCCATGGTCTGTCTACGAGGTGGCTGCACTAGGAAGCGTCCAGCGAGTCCTGTCCAGCGTTTCATGGCAACTGCAAGAAGAGGACCACGTGCACACTTCCGATACATCCCTCAATCCTTGGTGCCAGTGAGTCCTGCCACGGTCTGTTGAAGAGGCTGCATTGGAGAAGCGTCTGAAGCATATGGTGTTTCACTGAGGCGGAAAAACCTGCAAGGTAACCCGTGTTACTGGCGAGAACAATACACTAAAATTGATTTTTCAGCAGCAGTCTGTGCCATAAACTTTTCACCCTACTGACCATTCAGTCCACCTTCTTTCCTAAAAACTAGATATAGATGTCTGAATCTTGATTCACTGGTTCGAATACAAAGTTCAATAGGACTAGACTGGATTGCATTAATATTTGTATTAACAAGACCTTGACATTTTTCTCGAATCATGATGTAACAGTTACATTTAAAATAAATCAAAAGCTCTTTTTCATACTTATAGAAAAAATCTAACAGCCATGTCACCAAATTGACACATTCTGGAAATCTACCGATTCCAACAATTTTTCTGGCTGCAGACTGCTTTTGATATACAATTTTTGAAAACTAATCAAATTTTCCTTTCTATTTACAGAACTCAATTAGGGCAATTCCTGATAAAGTCCCGCTTTTTTGAAAGAGGTGCAAGAAGAGGGTCACATTCAGTCCTTGGTGCATGGTTGAGTCCTGCCATGGTCTGTATGTTAGGGGGCTGCATGGGGGAGCATCAGAAGCATATGGCGTTTCACAGAGATGGAAACCTATCAAGCCTTAAAAGGTACATATCACTCATGTTTTTGGGGGAAAACAAAACACTTAAGTGATTTTTCATACCTTGAAAAACTAAAAACCGTTAGCCACATTAATTTGACAACTCACATTCAGAAGGCAATGTCTTTTACCCATGACCCACTCCTAGGATTAAGATATTTATGGTTAGTAGATTGGATTTGGGTGGGAGCAGTAAAGAGGGGAACTTTTGACTTATAATTTTTTATTTTGTAGTTGAGGCAGATGGCATTGGCGAGCGCCTGTCCTGATGACGGTCCATTTTAACAAGGTTAACAAGGCTAAAATGGAGAAAGCCATGTCATATAGTGTTTCAAGAGCCCTTCAATAGTTGTGATTAGAGAGCATTCAAGGTAAGTTATGGGGCAGGATAAGGGTAAATGAACTAGATTGTCATTCATTGTATAGATAATACAAATCTTTTATCAGTGCAACTCCAACAAACTGAGCATTTTGTGCAAGGTCTTAGACAATTGTTTTAAGAATGTTTGGGACCTGTCACTCGGTGCAGGCATTTGTTTTCTATTTACAATTTACTCTAGCAAATTCAGTGCTCATTTTTCACAGGTAAAAAGCTCTTTTAATTTGTCACAGATGTGGAAAAACCTTATCATTCATACAAAATATTTTGACATGCCATTCGTCAACTTTCAGATCCTCAACAGTCTCAATATTCTGCAGGACGTTGTCAATGGTCCAGATTACTTGGAGCTACCGCCCCCACCACCCACCACCACCAATGTGACTCCGGGGCGTGGTCACTGGTCCAGATTACTTGGAGCTACCGCCCCCACCACCCACCACCAACAATGTGACTCCGAGGCGTGGTCAGTGGTCCAGATTACTTGGAGCTACCGCCCCCACCACCCACCACCAACAATGTGACTCCGAGGCGTGGTCAGTGGTCCAGATTACTTGGAGCTACCGCCCCCACCACCCACCACCACCAATGTGACTCCAGGGCATGGTTACTGGACCAGATTACTTGGAGCTACCGCCCCCAACACCCACCACCAATGTGACTCCGGGACGTTGTCACTGGTCCAGAAATTGTATACTAGAAGCTACCACCCACACCTCCAGTGCTGTGTTTGTGGTAATAAAAGGCCACCATAGAAGTGAGTATTTATTTCCATCTCTCTATATTGTTCAGATTATTAGGCATTTTCCTGGTTTATATGCCTCCCTTTACGCCTCTTGTTCTCCAGTCACTTTCTTTTTGTAGAATCTTGGCACTCTCCCAATCAATGTTTTTTGTGATGGTTCGTTGTAGCAGAAGGCTACCTTGGGCTGTAGTGTATTTTTCCCTCTTTGGGTACCCTTTAATTCTTATTCCTTCCCGTGTTCTTTAACTCTAACGTTCAACTTTCTCTTTGTCTCTCCCATATAAATCCTTCACAAATTAAACACTTGATGGAATACTAGTACACTCCTCCCGCTGGATATAGATTGTTCAGGCTTTACTTAAACTTGTCTTTGAGTAGAGTCGTTTAAATGCTGTTAGTGTTCCTTTTCCTTTGTTAAAACTAAACCATTGTGACATTAAGTTTGAAGGTCGCCAGTGGCATGTCAAAATATTTCGCTTGAATGTTTTTTCCAAGTTTGTGACAAAAGTGCTTTTGATATTTATTTCCCATCAAACTGCTGAAACTTTAAAAACACATTTCATATACAAATGGTTGACTTTTATTACATGTTGAAGTAATAATTCAAATTTGCAGGCTACCAAAAGTGGTGGATTCTAAAAATGAAGATTGCAACTACCAAACCTCCAGATGAAACACTTCTTCAGGATTGAGGGATCTTTATACAGATAACTTTGTAAGTTATTGGGGATCAACAACTTAAGAAAAGTGGTTCTGAATTTTTTAAGTATTATTATTGGTGTATTATGGCGTTTCTTATTATTGAGAGTGATCAAAAACTATATCCTATGTAAACAAACATTAGAATTAGAAGTAGCACAGACAGTCAACAATTTAACATGTAGGCTAACATTACAATATTCAATATAGCAACATCTTTTCTTACTTTTTTGTCAAATGTTTGAAATAATTTATTTTTTGAAGACTGCTGTCTACTTACTCTAAAAAGTTAATATATATATTTCAATAAAGGAAGCATATTTCACTGTACATTTGGAAATAACGCGCTGATCATTTTAAGAACCAAGCTTTTCATTAATGTTAACGGTGTGTAAATACCAGTGATATACTTTCTTTGTTGCAGTTACTGCAAGCTTACGATATAGCTTTTCATACTTTTGAGTAAAAGTTGGATTTCATTTGTAGGCTACGAATTGGGAGTTTTCCAATAATTACGCCTGCATGATGTCAGATAACGTCGACCCAAGACCAAATGTCCAAGATGTTAAACACTACAGCGTAAGCAAGGAGCCCTGTGGACACTTTCATGGATGCTCGGACATCCCACGAGTTTTGGTGTTGAAGGACACGGCTTGTACTGCAAAAAAATATAAAGAATGTGGAATGGTAATGAAGGCAATATACAGTACTGAATGTAGTGGGAATACAGTCTAATAATGTATCAGTCTTTTGGATGCTGAGAATATTTGGGGTGCATGGGTCACAAACATGTCAAGGTGAAATTGCATCAAATTTCATTTGTATTTTATGCCTTATGCAGTGAACCATTTTATTTCAATAACAGAAGAGAAAACTGAGGTTCAAGATAATTCTTCATTCCATACAAGATCAATTGAATAAGATGTGTGCTTCTGTAGGAAAAGTCTACCTCTACAGTTGCTTTAATTATTATATTAGTAAATTTGAATATAGAGTTGCTTTATCCACATTCTGAATGCAGATAGTTTTTTTGCTCACAAAAACATTCCCACCACTTGTGGTCGTCTGTGTTTTGTTTCAATCTGAGATGGTCATTTTTCAAATTTGTGCTTTTGATGATGTGGAGTTGTTTGTCAGTATGGCATTTGAAAAGGTCTTAACCTGCACACTAACCTTACTAACAAACCCTCACATCTTTGTAAAATCTGACTTCATGTAAACGCTTTTACATGAAGAGATTTTACATTGATAGATTGTGCAAAATCTGTAATGAAATATTTTACGTGTGAGAAAATATTTCATATTTTTCGTACAGTCTGCTCTTCTTGAGAGATGCTGTCATCTCTCAAGATAGAGATCACATTACTAATATTCAGATTTTCTCAAGTGTTATAGTTGACAAATACATCCACTTCATCACATATGCACCTTTTCTCCGGATCAAAAAAATTCAGATTGAAATTTACATGGGCGGTCATATAGTGTAATGTGAGATCCGAAATATTTTGAAGCAAGCTTGCTTTATTCTGTACTTGTATCATGCAGGTAGTTGCGATTTCAGTGCAAAGTTACATTTTAGAAACCTGGTATTTTAAGTCGAATTATATATCAAAGTTTAGTTGAAATCATTGATATTCCCGAGTTATAATCATATTACTTGAATCTGTTTGCATTTTATCATAAAGAGAACTATAATCAAGTTTTGAAAGATGCTTGCAGTTGTAAAATGATTAACTTTATTTATGGTTTTAATTCTCCAAGATAAAGTCAAAATGATTCTGTTGAATTGTTGTCTCTTGTAAGTTTTTTATTGGCTTCAGTGCCTTTTTCTGTAAGAATTACTTTAATAAGTTTTTATGCTTCACCTCGTGTATAGTATATATAGAGAATAGTTAGTCAAGACAAAGGTTATTCCATCTCACAATGCTGTCTTAAACGGGACGATTCTTGAACTGTACGCAGCGCCGTGCCAATAGAAACCGATTTCGTCATGTTATAAAGACCGAATTATCCGGGCGTGGGCACTTTCCCGGCATTCCCCACGAAGGGTTTAGACGGGTTTTTCCCCACGGCCCGAGAGCATCTGGTACCAGTTTCCGACCACAAGACCTGCATTATCGGACTGTGTGCGTTCCGACGCTAGATGAAGACGATGGAAAATCTTAGAACTTTTGATAATACTGCTATGTATTAATTCATTGCGTTTACGTAGTTCATTACTGATTATTAGTCCTTTTTAAATCAACTGTAAATATTCAAAATTGTACATAATAGTTGAATAAAAAATATTCTATAATTTTCTCTTTCTTTTTCTTGTAAAAAAAGTGGTCGTGTACAGATCGCTAAAAAAAAGCGAGACTTGCAAATAAATTTAAATGGACTCGCATGTATGCTCGTTTAATCATTAGTAGAAATTATCCTCTTTCGCCTCTCACTTAAACTTTTACAATCTCGTCACTATTTCTGTCACTCCGATTTCTTCCATAAAACTAGCCGATGTCCAGGTAATGAGTTGAATTTTGGTTTTTGGATACAAAGCTTTGGTGCTGCGTTACTTTGCTCTCCCGGGCCCCGTAACTCGAAAGCAGCGCGCATTGCGACCGAGCGCAAGCGTCTCGATTCCATTACTTGCCCATGCTCGCCCCATGTAATACACTGTAGCCTCTATGTGATATCGCCGTTCGCAATACGCGATGCTTTTAAGTTACGGAGCCCCAGGAATAACTCGAGCCGTTACCTAGACTTTCCTGAGTCAAATTAGAGAAGTAACTATCTTACTTAAATAAATCCCACTGTAGATTTAAGAACCCAACACCTCTTAATGTTAACGAAGGGGTACATTGTGTATAAATGTATATGTTCTTGACTATAACACAAGTAAAACGAGAAAAAAACTAGTTTTTTCCCATTCCTGTGCCATTGTTATCCTTATCTACTGGCACTATTTTTTTTTTTTTTTTTTGCTGTGGGAATTGAGGCCCAATTTTTTATATAAATGCATATAGCAAGCAAAACTAGACAAAACCAAGATTTTTTCCATCCTTGTGCCATTATTGTCCTTATCTACTGGCACTATTTTATATTTGCTGAGGGAATTAAGGCCCAATTTTTTTATTCTTAAGAACACCTCACTCCCATCCCTGTAGCATAATACTTGCCGATTGCATTTATTTTGAGAATCAGATTTTATATAAATGTATAATGCAAGCAAAACTAGACAAAACCAAGAATTTTCCCATTTCTGTGCCATCACCGGTGACATGTACCAGAAAGTCCCCCATGACAAAGAGTCCGCTTCCCATTCATTTGTACAAGTGAGCCTCGCCCTAGATTTTGACCTACTTAGGTCAAACTAACCCTAACTATATGGAGGACGGACTTTCTGTCACACGGACCCTCAGTTTCATGGCACCGGCCTTATCTACTGGTACTCCTTCATATTTGCTGTGGGAATTGCGGCCCAAAATTTTTATTTTTAAGACCCCCCCCCCCATTCCCGTAGCAAATGACAAAATTTAGTTATTACAAATATGCATACATTTATCATAAATATGTGTAGTAATATTTTAATAATGTTTAGCGAAGATTAGAGGCAAATGACGAATATTAAATATGTTGCAAATATACTAACAATTATTACTGATTTGTGCTAGTGAAATTGTGATGCTGCAAAATAAAATTTGCAGCTTTGCTGAGCAGGTGCAACACTTGATAATACTTCCTTTCCGTTTAAGATTTAAGCAAGCCTGTATTTAATATGTATCGTGGTTTTGGAACACTGCCATTATATTATAACTGAAGATGTTCTCAGGAGTTGCCATACCATTAACACAATTCAATTCTCTTATAGATTGTTTCATGGTTGACTTAAATGTTTTAAGGTTGAAAGTAATAATTAATACAGATTCGGTAAATGGTGATTGTAATATTGTTTGTGAGTTCCTGTTTTCATAGTTACTAGTAATTCACACTTAAATTGTAGAAGGAAGATTGCCACGGGACCCATATCTTAGTCTGGTGTTTTTTTATCATTTTCTTTTAACTTTTGTTAAAATAATAACAACTTGTATAACATCACAATAACACACTGGCATCTTTGAAAATATGCATTGGGTGTATATCTAAGTATTATTCATGACTTAAACTATTTATATTTTACGAGAATTAATTGATGATTTAAACACTTATCATAAGCAGCTGAGATAAAATAGATGGAAAATACAAAAGCTGATGAATGATAAGTATTAAAATGAAAAAATATTTTTTGGATCCCTTTTCACTGATTTAAACTTATTCAACCATTTTGAAGACTTGCAGTTCCTACGTGTGTTAATAAAGGGAATCGGAGAAGACTGATTGTGCCCGGAAGTGACGTGTAGTGGTGTTAGAAGCGAAGCTGAGTGGTCATTTTAACCTGGAGGTGAACGGGAGAGAAGACGTGTAGTCGGAGGAAAAAGAAGTTTTCTAAACAACCTGGTAAGATAACTCTCTTTTTTTACGCATTTTGGGCAGAGAATACTTGTAGAAATAAAAGATGCATGATATGAAAACGTGACACGGAACTTGAAGGTGCAAAATCGTCGCTCTGGGAAATGTACATCGAATAACCACCGCAGAAAAATTAATCGTAAATGGACTGAAATCCAAGCTACTGGCGATGGGTTAGTGCCACCATGTCATACTCTCTTTATATTTCTGTCATATTCCTCTTCTGCCTGTGTTTCTAGGTCGATCTTGATTGCCCTTTAAGGCTAGAACCAAAACTTTCATGTGCCCGATTTAGGTCACGCTCGTCGAGTTTTGTTGTTGTTCCCTTTTTTCTAAGGCTGATGTCCGTTTTCTCTTAAGTGTGAGTTAGTGTTGTTCCCTTTCTTCTTATTGTCATGCATTTGTAATGTATTGTGTCAATAAAAAACTAAAAAAAAATAATATAAATTTTGCTTTCTTTTTACAGGATATAGAAGATGATGAGTGCTTCCACTCAGGTTAAGGTTAGTAAACATATTATTATTATTTTATTTATTTATTTTTTTCTTTTTTTTTTTGGGGGGGGGTTAGCAGAAGTTAAAAAATCTAATTTCGTTTTTATTTTTTTTTACAGGACATAGAAGAAGATGAGTGGCCTACCATTGAACATATACTATTCACTACACTTCATATCAAAAGGTACTTAAGGTAAGTAAACTTTTATAGGGGGGATAGTGAATTGAAAAAAATCTAATCTCATTTTCATTTCTTTTTACAGGACATAGATGATGAGCCCCTCCACTCAGACATTAACTACTCTTCGGATCAACAGTTAAAGGTTAGTAAATTTTACCTTTTTAGGGTGGTAAAGGTAAATTGAAAAAAATCTAATCTCGTATTTATTTTTTTTACAGAACATAGAAGATGATGCCTACCATCGAACACAGACTACTCTTCGGATCAACAATTTAAGGTTAGTAATTTTTTTTTATTGGAGGGGATAGGAAAATTGAAAAAAAAATCTAATCTAGTTTTATTTCTTTTTACAGGACATAGAAGATAATGAGCAACTCTACACAGGCATTGACTTGACACTTCAATAGAAGTTAAGGTTAGTAAACCTTAAACTTTTTTTGGAGGAGGGGGGGTGGACGGGAGATCTAATCATTCTCATTTTTTTTACAGGACATAGAAGATGATGAGCGACTCTAACCAGACATTGACTTCATACGTAGATAGAAATTAAGGTTAGTAAACTTTAAACATTTTGGGGGGGTGGGGGGGGGGGAAGGAAGGTAAATTGAAAAAGATCTAATCTCATACTTATTTCTTTTTACAGGACAGAAGATGATGAGCAACTCTACCCAGACATTGACTTCACACATTGATATAACTTAAGGTTAGTAAACATTCTTTATTTTTATTTATTTTTTTTTTGGGGGGGGGAGCTATGGTAGGTGAATTGAAAAAGATATAATTTCATTCTCATTTTTCTTTGCAGGACATAGAAGATGATGAGCGACACTAACCAGACATTGACTTCATACGTCGCTGGAAGTAAAGGTTAGTAACTTTAAACTTTTTTGGGGGGAGGGGAACTGGGGGGGGGGGGGTTGTAGGTAAATTGAAAAAGATCTAATCTCATTCTCATTTTTATGTACAGACACATCTGTGTCTGTACATATTGCCATCACCTGCGTCTGTCGTCGCCGTCGCCGATGCCGATGGCGATGGCGATGGCGATGCCGATGCCGGCGCCGTGCACTTTCCTTGTAAACACGATAAGTGGAGGGCAGTTTTACTTTTTGGCTTTATATTTATAGAGCTGATGGATATTCATAAAACGCATGTCAAGTTCGAAAATCAGCATGATCGGGCCATTATTGTAGAAGTTATGCTGTTTTTTCACTTTTCAGCATATTTTTCACATTTTCTCAGATTCAATTCTTAGGCATGTTAACAGTCTCATTATTAAACTAATAAAATACGTAAAAGTTTTTGCTTGACATTTCCTGCATCTTTACAACATTGTTAGTTGATTTTGTAAAAATGATGGTAAACTTGTTATCGTGTATTGTGTAATAAAGTTTCAAAAATGGAAATAAACTCATATCATTGCAGTTTGTCAGATTCAATCATTCACTATGTTCAGAATCTCAGAATGGAAGAAATTGGACATTTAACACTGCTCTATTGATATTTTTCCCATCTCATCAATTTTCTTAGTTGATCATATAAAAATGGCAGTAAACTGTTAATTTTGTTTTATGTTAAAAATTGTTAAAAATGGAAAAAAAATTTCAGAACAGTGTTGTCTTGTTTACATTTTGGCATTTTCAAGTTGTGACTTTGAAGTTCCATGGGCCTGAAGACCTTTGCTAGTCACATTTTCTGAATATCCATGTTACTAATATTTTATTATTAAAAATTGATAGTCATTATGCTGTTAAACATTATGTAATATTGCATCAAAATTTGAAAAAAAAACCTGTTTTGGGCACTGCTCCCATGATGACCATTTAAGAAAAACCATGTCACTTACTGTTCTCAAACTTACAGGAAAGAAACATGGGACTAAAATATAGCTTCAGTAGGCAATGCAATCTACCAGTTAAACAGTTTTTTTTTTGTGGAATTTTAATTTTTCACATATTGGCATTTTCAAGGTGTGACTTTGAAGTTCCACAGGCTTGAAGACCCATGCTTGTCACATTTTCTGAAAATCCATGATACGTATATTTTATTATTAAAAATTGATTGTCATTATGCTGGTAACCATTATGTAATATTGCATCAGAATAGAAGAAAACACAATTTTGGGTGCTGCTGCCATGATGACCATTATGGGAAAACCATGTTACTTATGATTGCCAAACTTTCAAAAAAGAAATACAGGACTTAAATGCAGCCGGAGTTGGAAAAGCAGTCTAATTGACTTCTTTTTCTGGAAGTTTTACATTTTCAAAGGGTGAACCTGAAGCCTTATGTTTGTTACACATTTTACTTACATTGGTATTACCTGTTGAGCATAATTAGAATTTGATGTTGAATTTGCAGTTTAACATAATGTACTTTTGCATCAGAATTGACAGTAGCCTATTTTGTTATATCCTGCTTTTTGTCTGTACATTTGACAGCTTTGCTGCCTTGTTTCATTATTCAAAACGTTATATTCCTTTTTGCTCAAAAATTGGGAAACATTTAATCGACTCGATTTGACGGATGATGTTTATTAATCATATAATCATAAATAACCTAACAACCGGTATCACGTATTCACCCCAGAGCCACAAAACTGCTACATAAACAGGTATACAGGTCTGCCATACGATTATTGATTTTTCTTAGTGTGGAACTTTTTATGGGAAGACAGACGAGAAAGATATGTAAGTTACTAGCGACTGCTTGGTATGCACAGGAACTTTATAAAGCAGAGTATATTACAAACTTACATCAAAATTAACCAAAGTCATCAGTTTCACAATGTTTACCTTCGCAGAAATTACGACGCAAAAATTACTTATATTTCACCTGTCTCTCCCCAAAAATATTGCAGACCGAGTTAATTGTTCAGCTCCCAGGAAACGCGGAATACTGAGCGTGGTCGCAGAACAGGTGGCAAACGCTGCTTTTGATAAACAGGCGTTGGATATGCATGCAAAATAAATGGAAGAAAGCAAATAAAACAGTTTTCTATTTACATGGCAGCTAACCTATAACTAATTAATTGCTCATTTCAGTGGTATAATTTTACGTCTAATGGTAGATTGCCCTACCAGCAGGTGTTTGCACTCATTGACACCATCCCTTGATTTTTAACCAGATGATTGACAGGTGACAGCCAAAACAGGTCAATTAACTTCAATTCGATTGTTCATTTCATCATTGCATGCAAAGAGTTTTGTTGATCCTGGCATTTCAGTCAGAGGTTAATTATTCTATCAGAAATGTGACTATATAAAAAAGAATATATCTGTCCGAAAACAGCAAAAAGCGAAAGGAACGTTTAAAAACAACTACTGCAACTGCTCGTATGGAGGAGGAAACGGAGTGAACATCACAATGAAAAAAATATTTAAAATGGTGAGAGGAAGACAAAATATACAAAGAGAGATAAAAAACAATATTAATTAAGTTAAAACTTGCTTTTGCTCAGCATCTAGACAACAAGACAAAAGAGTGCCAAAGAAAAATACAATTTGAGTCGGACAGCAGTCAGAATTCTAACAAGTCGTGCAGCCGTAGGTGGAACAGGCCGTCCAAATTATGACTTGACGGATCGGATAACCTTTGTTTTGAGAAAAGAATAGCCATTATCTTTCCAATGGTCCATACCAGAGATAAGAAGGACTGAGTAGATGATCTTTATTTGCGTTGTTGCTGATATTGTCTTCCATCAATGAGTTTGGACTTTACTCACCAAACGCCACTGGATCTTTTAGATTTCTTTAAAAGCGGCCGTGAAGTGGCTCCACAACGCCCCCCCCCCCCACACACAAAATAATAATAATAATAATAATAATAATAATAATAATAATAATAATAATAAAATTCAAAATTTAATTGCGAGAGAAAATAGCATATTTTGAGTCAGGTAGTGTATCAGTGTTTTTTGCAGGTCCAAATTTGAGTTTATTTGATTCGCTTTGTAACATTCATATTTACAATGCTTTCTTCCAGTCTATTTGCATTTTTCAAGATAAATTTACAATGTTCGTGATTATATTTTTAAAATATGTTTTTTTTATTAGGCACGATATTACTTTATTAACCTTTATAGAAATAAACTGTTTCTTTAATCAAGTATTAACCTATTTGATACTAACTCGGTACTGTACAGGTTTCGTTCGCTAGCGTCCATGTACGTACCGGTACTTAGCCAATCGACGAACCTCTACATACTGTAGTATAGGGTGATATTAATAACGTCATTTTCTCGGTCTTCCCTATAATAGCCTATTAGGATTATGGTTAACATAAATTTTATTTAGAGAGTTTATTCTTAGCCTGGCTTTTTCTCAATGATTTCTTTACCATTAAAATTTGCATTTTTTTGCCAGTTTTTATATAAAATATGAATCTTTACGATGCAACAGGCTATCAGTTAATAGATTGCAGGCGCGTGATATTTTTTAATTATTAAAATTATTATTTATGTTGGTATTCATTTTCCGTTGTTTTTTATTTTCATGGTACATGTATTATTTTTTTCCTTTTTAGTCAGTGAAAAAATGGGTTCGTTACTTTGGTTAATTGCACGACTATATATTCAGTCTATATATTCAACTTTAATTTTAATTTAAAAAGACTTGTTTTTTAGAAATGTTGTTTTAAAGAAATGTATTATTGCTTGATTTGGCGCCCTGGAGAAACCAATGTACATATTTCTGTATTCTTATTGTGTGTTCGCTCATGAATGTGTCTTTTTCAAATAACATTGCAAATAGCAAATCTGCACAGTAAAAAAGGCTGGAAGGTTTGAAAAGTGAGGACCCAAACAAATTGATTTTGACGTTTCAGATTTTGAGTGTCCACAGAACAATCAAGACAAAATCTGTAGAATTTCCTTGAGAGAGAGAAAGAGAGTGAAAGATCACACAATTTCGCATTATCGGGCATTCATTCATGTATCAACACGTGACTAATCATTAATAAACATTAATACTTTGGTTTATTTTAGATCAAATATGCAAACGTATAAATATAACTATCCCTAATACCGTACATTAATTATTATATGGATTTTAACCAACAAAGTAACTGGTGAGTAAGTGGACCGTTTTTTAAAAATAAATATATAATCGATGTACGGCTGAAGTACATAAACACAATAGACAAGACAATACTGTTGCAAATGCACCATGGCTTGTAATTCCCAGAATGATTTACACACATTTTGTAAATAATGCGACTGCATTCCATGTCTTATGTTAGATTTCAATGATTACATCGCTTACGTATACACACATACGCTCGCCGAGCATAATGACTGAAGAACACGTGTCAGAGGTGGAATGATCTGAAGAATTAAATAATGTAAATATGATGGTATTTTTACCGAGCAGTAAAATTAAACGTAGGGCATCTGCCAGAGGATGACACGCCTGCGGCCATAGCAAGAATTAATGCGGGAAACCACCTTACAAAAATAATCACTCTGTAATACTTCACCGTAAGCACTGGTGCGCTATCTAATTTTTTTGGTATTTTCAAACAGCCTTGCAATAACTAATCCTAAGCATACATTCACTATGTCGGTAAGATTGGCATAGATGTGGCGGTGTGGCAACGAACATTCTAAGAGCATTGCCAGGTTTGTGTTGCAAATACTGATTGAGGTTAAGCGAAGAGCAAAGCGTCATGGCGGTGAACGAAACGGACCGTACTCGACCCTGTCGATTAGGTCACACCTTCAGCCGCCTTGTTAAAATTAAGAAACCTGATCATGATGTGAGCTCGAAAATTTGAAGTCACAGGAAACCCTGTAAAACAATGGCAGGTCTGAAATGTGTCCCGGGTGACAGAACTACGTACAGTTGCCCTTCAGGTTTGCTCTGACGAAACCTTTGGTTTCTACAAATCCCCGTCGACAATTAGACGACCCTTCCTTGGAAAGCGGGGACTTTACATATTATACGGTAACATTATCGTAACATAGCTCTAGAATTAAAGTTTGATTGATTTAAGTGTGCTATTATTTAGCTTCTAATGATGATGGTACGAGCAACAGTTCTCATGAAAACAACAGCCTGGTCCGTATCCGTTATTGTCTGGTGATATCCGTTATTAGTATAAGGGGTCACTAACAACGTCACCAAGCAATTGCAGTTCTTAGCCGATGGTGTATCCGGAGTAGGGGTCCATCTGGATGTTACGTACTCCAGCGTTCAGTTGTGACACCTGGTTGTTGTCCATTGGCCAGTCGTAGATTTGCAGCTGAAATATTAATAAGATGGAGTTAATAAAACATCACATTATCTGCTTACAATGTTATGTTGGATATTTACATTAAAGGTTTAGTGCCTTGCCAGGATAAGTGGAAATTTTCGTCCGGGGAAAAATATAAGATAACATTTAATGGAAATTAGAGTGGCATTAGGATTTATAAGAATTTGTCACAAAACTAAAACATCCAGTTTATCTCGCACTACAATGTGTTATGCAACAACGTAAACGATTGCAATTATATTTGGTAACTGCTTTTAAAATGAAGCAAATTGTTCCGAGAAAAATCAATAGAATTGTTGAATAAAATGAGATAAAATGATAGAAAGTGCTGTCTTTAACTCACCTCATCTACGGCTCCGATGATGTTGGTACGTGGAACGCCCTCTTGGAACTCACAATGGAGATCGCGACCAATAAGGAGAGGGGCCAAAGTGCTTGGGATGATACCTACATTAACAAATAAAACCATTTTTATTTTATTACATATATGGTATAATAAAGTATAAAATTTTACTATCAAACAATGAAATGCTGGATAAAAATGAGTAATGTAAAAACTTAAGATCGCAAAGAAAAGAAACTGTTATTTTAATCGTCATTTTCAATCTTAAAAAATGAAGTTCAAAAACATAAACTTACCGACAGCGATCTCATCGATGGCAATCCTGTTGTTGACGAAAACACGCACTTTAAGACCATCGTACACTAAAACAACGTGGTGCCAAGCTCGTGGATTTTGGAGCTCCTGCAAATCAAAATATTAAAAAAATTACTACATAAAATAAAACTTAACAAAATTATCATTTCTTCTGACATTTTCCTTACATTGGTCTGTATTTATTATGCTTAAATATCTGTATTTATTGAAAAAGTTGTTTAGATTCGGAAAAGAAAAAGAAAGAAAGAAAGAAAGAAAGAAAGAAAATGTCAACTCACAGATGTGGCAATATTCACGGTGACGGTCTGCAGGGTGGTGTTGCTGGCGACAATGATCTGACCGATCAGACGGCCATTTTGGTAGTTAAACTGGATAGTGGGGACGACCTGGCAGTCGCCGTTGTTCAGGAGACCCTTCTTTACATTGGGGTTGTTATCGGCAAGGCTGAACCAGAACGACAAAGTGAGACCGGCGCCCCATGGGTAGTTGTTGAAACGTGGGATTTCTACGTGGGAAGTTCCGTTAAAGATGGCGGCGCCGTCGACCTTTCCAGCGCCAACACCTACGCCGTAACCGTCGATGTAGAAGTTGTCCACAAGGGTGATAAAAGGGGTACTGTCAAATGGAACCACGGCAATTGCTTGGCGAGCTGAAATAGGATTGAAAAAATATCGTTAACATCAATAACTTTACTTGGGCCTATTTTGTAGATACAGCAGGCCCCTTCGCCATATTTAATTCACGGAGCAAAATTCACTATTGTTCATTACGCACAAATATTAGAATTAGATAGCAATATATTACATTTTTGAACTTGCAATTTATCCTTTTGAATAAAACTTTTGTTAACTTACGAGGAGTTCTGCAAGCGCAGATGGTCAGATCGAAGATCCATGGTCCACAGCTGACTTTTTCTACCTTGCGCTCGTCACCCAAAAGCTTCTCTCTGTAGAAGATGTTCTGACCGCCTGGGACGGCGTGGTAGGTCCAGCCGGCGGGGTCATTAGCGGCAACACAGCTGCCAGCGAACTGGGGAAGAATGGTGGGTCCAACAGTGGTGGTTGGTGGTGGGGGTGCTGAAATATGGCAATACTTGGGTTAAGAGAATTCTGAAATAAGTGTCTAATTGGTTTTACCAATTGATGTAAGACCTGGGCAGAGAAACAATATTGTGCATACTATGGTGAAATTTTTTTAATTAGTTTGACCAATAGACACCACGCGTTCTGCGTGTGTATTGACAAGGGCATTGGATCTCAAATTACTTTTTGGCCGGTGAACTATTTAGCTTAGTAATATTTTATTTCAACCCTAAACGGAGAGGACATATGTCTTGCTTGGAACTTACTAGTTGGTGGACATCTTGCTACTCCGGGTGGGAGCCTCGATCCGAAACACTGTGCCAGAGTACAGCTAACGCATGAAGACACTCTCTGCTCCCAGAGCGAGCCTGAGGCACAGCCCATCCTGAAGGCGATAGCGCGGCCGTACTGGTCTTCGCTACAGTGAAGGTAGGCGCGGCAGTCGTTAGGGTCCTCGTAGTAACCAACTCCGTTACGTGATTGGATACATCTACGGCAATATTCTAAAAACAAAAAGGGTACTTCGTCGTTAATATATCATCATATAGGCAAAATGTATAATGAATTCTTTCAGAAAAAATATTCCCCATCATTTTTCCTTATCTACAAAAATATGATTACTATTTAATTATTTTGTGAAGTGTATAACGTACCTGCATCCTCATCGACGTCATACTCCTGTTGTGGAACTGGAATAAAACAGAATACATGAAAATGCTAATATTCTGTTTATCGTTTTCACGTGAGATTGATAGAATATATTAATAAGGGCATCATGAATTAAGCACGCATGCAAAAATTTTCTTAACGCACAACGCTTGACATACAATTTTAGTTTATTTATAAAAAAGCTTAATAAACAACGCATTTCTTAGTTTGATTTGGCTGCTTGATATATATATATATATGGCTTTTGTGCAACAGGTGATTACTAGGACTGAGAACTATTCAAAAAGTTTCGATTTGTACAATACATGTTATTTGAACAATCGATGCTTATTTTACATGTGCAAGTGAGATCAATTTCAGCTTGAAAAGCAAAGTCTACCTGGGAGTGCGCCTGGGTTGGTTCCTGGGTTAGGAAAGTTCTGAGCCCTAACCAGTAGTGCCTGGGACACGAACGCCACGATCATGAACACCTTCATCTTTGTTCTGAAATGATATTGAAAGGCGTCTTACTATACCATTATTATGGTCAGGAATTTTTCTTATAATGCATAAGTGAATGATGGTGAATGATGGGAAATTAATTGTCATTATGAAAATCAGTACCTACTATTAAAGCAGAAATATATTCTTATAATACATGTGGAAATTTTTATCTGTTTGCAATAGTTATGTGTTTAAAATACAACTGGCAAATATAAAGGTTGGTATCATTTATCACCAACTATCAATTCTCACTTTCTTTTTGCAGTGAAGCCTGCTGTAACGGAAGCTTCGAAACAGGCGCCCTCCAAAGTGGATGTATATAAAAACTTCAATTTGGGCCTGTGCGACCGAGAGAAGTAGAATAATTTCAATGGAAAATTCCCTTCACCAAATAGGAGGAAACATGCTGAATTTTGAGATAACGGAAACGCGGTGATATAGTACAGGTGCTACAAGTGCGGTTATCGTACCACGCCATACTGCACAAAGACCAGCAAAGCGAGATAACGAATGCTAATTATCATAATTAGATGCAAAGAAATGTTATTTTACAAATCTCCTTCATCTGATGATAAGGCATAGCATAATATTAAATAATATAAGATAATCTATATTAAGAGTAGGCGACGTCCATTTACCTCTTTTTGACAGGACCGTCATTTTTGTCAAACTACTAAGTTAGTTTTAATGTCGGATATATTGTTTTTTTATATCAAAAATTGTTTTAAAGTGGCGCGTTAATCCCTGGGAAAGCACAATTATAATCAATAAATCAGTTAACGAGAAGTTTTGCCCCACGTTTGATTTAAACTTTTGCGAAAAAGCACAATGAACCCTGAACATGGGTCATTAAACAAGGTCTCTAACGGTATCACAGAAGATGGGATGTTAATCTCCCCCCTGTCATTACTGCATTGTCTTTCTCACATTTTAGGAACCCCTTAACACTGCTATCACAAAATTATAATAAATCACAACACTTGTGAAGATGTTATCTTCCTTGGACCGGACGCCGTCCATGGGCTGACCAGACACAGCTTTGGACTATCTTGATGATAAAAGCGCTCTCTGTAACACGGAGGCTGTGAACCTGAACGCAGAGTTAGCTGGAGCTCGTCGTTTTGATCACTAACTGATTTACCGACATTATCTGAAGATCTGCTTCTACTGCAGTGACTTAATGCAAACCAGGGGAAAAAAGACACTTGGTCACTTACTTTTGCAAATAAATTACTTTATCCATTTCATCTAGTGGTAATTAATTTTTACATTTAAAAATGAAGTCACTTTTATTGGTTTTCATATGATTTTGGATGTAACTTGAATGAAGCTAGAGAAGTGCCATTTTAACTAAGCTATATAGCTGCTAATCTAAAGTTTACACAGGCACATCTTACGAATAGGATAAGGATGAATTTGCTTACCGCAGACACGAGCATAAATCCATGACATGGACGAGAAAAAATTGCATGGGTGAAACTAAATTTTGTGTTTTTATGATTTTTTTTGTACATCATTTGATACACTATAATCAATTAAAGTTTCATTTGCATATACCAGAATAGATGAATGATTATTCTATTAAATCCTAAATAATTACACTAGTGAAAGCATGTGCTATCGCACGGACTGTCTGACTATCTAAAGGAAAGATTATAGACTTGATGGAAACTACCAAATTGTGATAAATCAAATCAAAATTGCAGTATAATAAACGCACAAAAGAGGTATTGCCTAAAAACTGATAACAATTATGTGAATTTCCCTTATCTTTCGTCCACACTAATTAACCAAGATTACTTCTCATTCTGAATGTGCATTCTTTAAAAGATTTTACTTCCACCGATGAGCTATGTGTAAATTGCTGGTTACTTAAATGATGTCGTCGTAGCTGTAGCTTTCCTGTCTCAGAGAGCTAGGAACATTTTCCATACATCAAAAAGCGTAATCATTGCAAAATATAACATGTTTTGAGGGGGGTTCCCTTACTGGTTTGACGTGTAACAAAGAAAACAAGACCCTAAAATTAATTAAATGTGATAAATTCGTTGCTGGCAATTCAACTATCCTGAATGGTGTCGCTTCCAAAATTGTCTAATGTAAATTCATTCACTAAAAACACCGCACAAAAAACACTGAGCTTTAAACTTTGCATATATCTACATCATGCTTATTAATCTCAACGCTCGTTTTATCTTGATTCGAAAAGACTACCGCCTCCTTTACTCTACTCAAATGTCTGGGCTTCGTTTCAGAAATATCGTTATTGCAATAATTGGACAAAATAGCCAAAATTACATTTGTTATTTTAACTAATATTTTAAACTTACCTACGTACTGGTTGCACAACCTTTTCACTTGTTTGAATGAGAGTTTAAAAAGCCTAAACCCTTTCAAAAAGAGCGTTGTAAAATGTACCTAATAAAGTTTCACTCTCCGGGTTCATCGATCAACTGGCTTCATATGTGGCAGAATCGCGCTATTTATCTAGTCAACTAGCAAGGAAATTATTCATGCAAATTACCCACTGAGGTCGTGTTTTCCTTAATTTGTATTTCATGACTAACACGGCGCTGTCTTAGGCGGGTCGATTGCATGATGCGCCTTATCATTTGACTCCACCGCAATCTTAACCGCGTCATTTAAGTGTTACACTACTGTCCGCCAAAATTCCATTTACCTGTACGCAGAATTGCAGCTATTTCGTTAAACACGGTCCTTTGAGAATAAAGACAAAGAAAAACTGAACTCACTTTTTAGTTCGCCTCAGACTGCTTTCCAACAAAACCAGATGATGGCCTTCGACACTGAGTGTGATGCTAAGGTTCCCGTTATCCTACTTATATACACCCCATACGGCCAAATGCAAATGAGCGCGACGTTAGACACGTATCTGACGGTTTCATTGAGATATTTCGAAGCGGGTCGCGCGAGCATTGTAGTGTAACGAAATTCCGCAAGGCAGCAGTGCGTGGACATTCACTTATAATTATTGGCACGAACCATGGCCAACGCCATGGCCGTAATAGAGCGGTTGGATTAATTAATCAGCGAACACTTAATTAGAATGGGTCTGTGCATTTTTGTCGTAGACGGATAAATCATTTCCCTAATAACATATATGAATATATATCATTTTCAGACATAACAGAAGGAATGTATTTGAAATATATATGTAGATTTAACCGAAAAAACTTCTATTATGCTGCCCTGTTTTGCGATACTGGTTCTTCGCATAACTTTTTACAGAGATGTCTTGCACAAACGGATTAATAAAACAAGTGCATATATTAATTCAGTTTTAAAAACTTTGGGTAAAGGATCTGTGTGTTTGCAGAACCAAATATATTTCTTAACTTTCACCAGAGAAGAATCTGATACAGTGGTATATAGCTGTGTATAGATGAGGACTTTTTTCTCCGTTGTTATATTATATTTTGGGGTTACTTCAGACGGGTTTACCCGTCTTAATTATGTGGTTGTCGCTAGATTTTATCTTTGATACTGGGCGGATAGCCTATAGACCCAGAAAGATTTAATGTAGTGCGGAGGTTCTTCATTAGGCAATGCTATAATCTCCGCACCATGGAACATGAAAATTACACCCCCTTTTTACAGGCGTAGTGCAGATATCAGCCACTGTCATCTAACTTGCGTCTAGACGTTTGTGTCAGTTTTTAAGTCATAATATGCGGTTAACGTACTAAGAGTAAACGTAAGAGAGATGTATTTTTGAGCGGAAATGATACTTGGATGTTACACATACAGTATGTTCATTAGGGACATAGGACTGCTGCAATCTTTTATATTTCAGTTTCTTTGCCAGTTACCAAAGATGATGAAATGCGGAAATCTTGCCAGCTCTTGAGGTCGAACCCATGGATTTGACGAAATAAACATCAGAATCAGAATCCACTTCCAGTGTAGTGAACAGATGTTATCTGATGATGCTGAACCGAAAATTGAATCTGAGACACGAAATGTCGCGATCACACTTAAAACAAAGCTTGGGATATTCTTTAAATAGAATACAGTCGTTGAATATTCGAATCTAGTTGAGAAAATACCTTAACTGCAAAGTAAAGACATCATTATCATGGAATAGAATCGACACTTGATGTCTTAAATTCCTCATTTGCGTTCTTTATGTCAGTAGCGAAACGCTTATGATCACCCAGATAGGCCCATTTCAATTGTTCCAAGGGATATATGATATTTTAATTTTAGTTAAGTATTTTCAATTCAATTTTCACACACCAAAAAGAAGGCCCAGATATTTCTTTTGTTTTTAATGTTCTATAGTCAGAATTTCGATCTCTTTAGGGAAACACAACAGCGTCAAATTATCCAGGATACTTTATAATGTCACTTTAGACTATACAGAGCTAATAATTTTTCGTTCAACTTGCATTTTAGATTCATTATAAGATGCTCTACTTTGGCATAATAATCGTAACTGGTCATCGGGTTTATCTTTTATCTTTCGCGCGTGGAAGTTCTTAATTTCAGATAAGCCAGAGATGACCTTTCTTTGAAATGTATGAATTGCGCTGCGGTATGTCGGAAATGTCTTAGAAAAGAAAGAAACCCGTCTTCAAGTTCGCGTCATGAAAATTGCTTGATTTCATCTTTTGAAATCATTAACAAGTTTGCCATCGATTCATTTTACTACATTCACGAAAGGTTTCTACAAACTCAATCTACCCGTCACGCAGTTGGATTTAAACCATGAGCAAATATGCTCTAAATGATAATGAAAATGAATAATAAACCTTTTTTAAACATAACATACAAGGCAATTTGACACCTGTTAATACTATTTTCCCCATGACACTCGCAGGGATATTGTTTATTTTAGGGCTAGCGTGTATTTAGTCCTGTCCAGGGAAATCTCCCTTTTCATAAAGATCACTAAAAATTGAAAGAAAAAACATGATAAAATTGAAAAAAACATTAATACACAACAGGCTTATGTGAATAGGATAAACGGCACCAATACGGGGTAGGCACCTTGTTTCAGTAAAATTTTCCAAAAAAAAATCTTTTTCCACTCTCAAACTGCAACATAAAGGGGAGTTTTACTTGGCGTAAAACTGGTTCCAGTAGAGTTTGGGCTAAGTTTATTTCATTATTTTAGAGGCAGATTATTAGGATATGTTACTTGGCAAAATTTGGGGCTTTTAGCAAAGTGTTGCCCAAAATTCCTGCAAATTTCCGAGAAATAATTTACCCTGCAAATGAGAAACTGTTTTAAATATGAAAGGAAATATAGACTTCTTACAAACTTGCAACAAATGATGCTCTTGCAAATTTGCAGCCGATTTGCATTAACATTTTTTTTGCAACAATCTACGGACAGTTTCTTGCTAACTGTTTAGGTCGCACGAACTTGCTGTAAACTATCCATGTATAATCCATGTATAATTCCAGTAAATCTGGATAATAAAAAAAAGGTCTACAAAATAAGCTACTGTCGAGTTAAGAGGCAGGTGAAAATAGCCTAATATTTCTCCATGCAAATATATGCATTTCAAACTATAATTACAACACGCCTTTCTGAGACAAATAGGGGCGAACATGGAAGAAAACGGTAGTGGGCGGGCATTTAACACGGCGTTTTCCGTCAAGATCCTCCCAAATCGGAAGAGGCTTGCAGCCGCCAGGAATGGTCACGGTGTTGGCGATGCGAGGATATTTAGGCTAATTGCCCAGCCCCAGGGTCGCTCTCTGTTAGATTTTATCAAATACAACGGACTAATTCAAAAACCTGGTATGTCCTTATCGGTAGGATTTCTTTTGTACCCGTTTAGCGCGCCCATACCTCGACCAGGGTCGCTGAGGATGCAGGGCGCTTTTTCATGTAGAATTCCAGTCTTCGCAGTTGTTGTGTTTCATGTTTTATTGTACGCGCTTAGATCTACACTAGATTATACGCTTTCAGTTTTAACTTTTGTAAATAGAAAGCTCTTCATCAGAAGAACGCGGTGATCAGAACGCCATTCTCACTAAACTAGACAAGGCGTGTTGTGCCTCAGTTCAAGCTTGTAAGATCTCACTGCTGTAGAGATCGTATCGGAATTGATGTCCGTCACGAAATAAAAACAACATTCAGCAAGACATGTTTTTCTGCGTGCAAAATATGACAAAGAGCTCAGTATAGGTTGAATATGATTGAAATCAGCACAGTTTGTTTTTTACATCTAGAGGAAAACGAGGACACATCTATCAACTTCACTTCTTACATACATGTATGTCATACAGAACTACAGTGAGAAAAGATTGCGTACGCTTGACATTGCAAGACACTACCCCTTAACTACAGAATAGCTTATTACGATAAAAAAATAATAAAGATGATAGATAACACGAGCCCCGTTAGCTACAAGTTATGGGCGGACGCTTATGTCGCAAATAAATTCAAAAGGTCGAGAAAGTTGATATAAAAACAGTGGCCAGGAATGCAGGTCAATATAAATGGAAGTCTTAATATGAAAAAAAAAAAAAGATCGTGCGAAAGTCATGTACGGAGAAATGTCAAATACTGTGAAGAACACGTAAAAGTTATGAATATGAAAAATTGTATGGAATGTGAGTCAATGTGGAAACATTTTAAAATGAAAAAAAGTGGAAAAGAGTATAGGGTTTTTTAAATGAATGAAAAATAGAGAAATTTTGCAAAATTTAAAGAATGTAAAAAAATAAATATATTTAAGTATAAAAGATATTGTAGATGTAAATTCAGCATATTTTACCAATTTTCTCTGTTCACAGGTTATTTCTCATTGCAAAAAAGAACTTCCCCTGTATAGATGCCCGTCACCAAGGATACCATTTTTACTTCAATATATGGGATGGCAAAATTATTTTTACATTTTCCAATGAAACTTGGCCACATAATTTGGGCAAACTGATTTTTCAAATCAATTTCCACAAAAGTAGCGTCAAAATTCTGTTTAAACGAAACGATAATAAAGAATATTTAACTTTTTAAAGATGAGCTGGTGACTTCCCTTCTAATTACCTTGAAGTTGGCAGTTTATTAAATCAACTAACATTTTAAGCATAGAATGTCCCTGTTTATAACTGAATATTCCAGTGCATTCTTTCTATCATGTAATGTGTCAGTGAAAACTGAACTGTCCTTATTTCATTAGACGTAGACACAAAAAAGAGTGAAACTAAATGGCGTTGGTTTTAGTTCTCAAAACAATTAACAATAAGGCTCCAGACAGGGTGAGTGCATTCCATTACTATCGTTCATCAATTGTGAAAGATGTGAAGCTGTGACCAGTACCGGGTAGAACCGCAGACATTAGATGACCTGAACAATTCCGTCCTGACCCGTAAACAGACTGAGGTTGACCATCAAAAAGGTGTTGTTAAATGAGCTAAAACCAGACGAATAAGTATGAATTATTATGAATGATAACTATGCATAGTTCCTGCTTTAATTGTTGTGTGTCGGTGACTTCACGAGGACGAATGAGGCAATGACCATGAAGTCATGACAGAGAGGAATGTATATATCTAAGAGTTAGAGATGCCCAAGAATGTGCAGATTTCGTATCTTAATGTGGCTTATGACGGAAGTGACGGGATTAACAGCCAATTCAGGCATAATCTTAGGCTGTCAAATTTAATTGTTGCTATCACTTTCCGGTCCGTTCCTGGCATTTGGTTGCATTATTTAAATGTATATAAGTCCAAAAGGGTACTCCGTTCTTTTCTTAGTATGGGAAAGCAGTAAGTTCTTGTGCTCATACATGTAGTTAAATTTTCTTTCGAAGTGGAAAAGCAAGGGGTGCATATAACCGATCACCTGACATAGGAAGTGTTCTTTAAAATGAATATTAAAGCTCATTTTGAAATACTGGTAAGTGCAGTAAAATTGTCGATTTTCTTTCTTTCTTTTTTTTTTTTTTTTTTTTGCATTAAATTCTACAATCGGTTCGTAATTTCATTAATTTCGTCATATCTTTAAAAGAAACGTCGAAATAGAAGTATAACAATTTGGAAAGAATGATCAAATTCAGTTTCATTAAAATATGTATGGTAGCTCTTATTTTGCCTCTTGAACAATCGCACGTGGGACGGCAAAGGCTTGTAAATTTACTTTTCCAATAACTTTTCCAGTAACCTTGGTATGACCACTACAGGCTAGCGTGCAGTGTGACATCAAACTAGTGGCACAGCCACAACTGCACCTTATGAATCTGTGTACCTCTCCTTTTAAAACTATGTTACATGTATTAATATATAAATATCAATAAATATGGTGCTATTTATTTTGTCGCTTTGGATAACCAAAACTTCACAGCCATTTTACCTTGCTGTTATCAAATATGTTACCATAGAATGAAAACGCACACGCATTCGAAGGTTCAAAAATACTACATTCTATATATAGGTACTACCGCTCCCGTCGTTTAAAAACATTGTTTTTCAAAAAGATTCAGATTATTGGCGACTATGGAATATACAAAAACAAAATGGAATGTGTGTGAATTTTCTTAGAAATAGGCCCATTTCACATATGTGTCTAGTGTATTTCAATATGAGGACTATGGACTTCATTGCCAAATTTTTTACTTCTTCCAACGCTAACACGAGCAAAGGGAATCTCTCTGGGGTTAAAAAAGCTGTGATGAATTTCTCATAACAAAACTTGTCCCTATCATTACATTGTGAAAACCACCAACGTTTCGCGTGCTCCTTAGTTACCTCCGTAACAAGCATACATAAATAGTCAACTTGAGCAGTAAACTTTCCCGTATCTGCAACATAAGGCACGTGATTTCATCATTATGATGTCATATTACCAGAGGACCGCAAGATACAGATTTCGCTGTAGTCTAACCAGGAGTTTGTTGTTAAACTAAATAAGATGTGAAGTTGATTGCAAACAGCCAAACTTGAATGTTAACGTCATACTGTGAACCTGATTCAAATAAGTCTAAAACCGGTTCAAAGCTGGGCCTAGGTGCTTGATATGACCAGTATGAACGCATCCCTAAGTAAGAAAGTAAAACATGCATGGAACATGGCTATTATGTCATATGTCCACCGTGGTTGGTAGCACAGGATGATTTGAGGGGCACTCCTTGCTAATACGAAGTGGAGGTTGTGCAATTTATTACGGAACTTTTGTTTCCCACTCAATGTTTTTTTCTTGCTCTTTTTTTTCATGGTTGACCAAATAAATTAATTGCAATAAACATAAAAGAAATTATCTGTGTAATTCACATAACAAAATGCGTCTTTTCTTTGTGTGTTATTCAAGTGGAATATGTTAATTCATAGATATTAGAAATTATCTAACTAATTGGCTTTTTCCTTCCTGTATAATTTTCAGTAAAAAAATTCAAACAAATCGGGAATATCTATGGATCGACGGTCAATTTCTAGTATATCTTTAATACTGTCAAAAATGTTTTGCTGTTAAACTGATTGACAGCACAGAAATTTAAGTCAGTTTTATAAATGTTCTTTCTGTCTGCATTTCCTGGACAGAAACAACGGGAATTTTACCTCAACAATTAAGTTTACTGGCCGATTCAAGATATAAGTCATCCGTACGATCAAAGTGCCATTAAGAAATAATAACACATGGTTGACTTTCCCGGTGGTACATTTCACCACCCATAAAATATAATAAACCACTTAAAACGGTATTTCCTCTTTTGTAATTGGTTGGTCACACATTGACAAAACCGCGAGGTCATGGCTTGATCTAAAGCAAACTACGAAAGGTCGAGTCATCCAAATTTGCCCACCGCCTACAAACTCACCTAGTGCTTGTATTTGTGTTTCAAAATCACGCCCTTCGAGGCGACGTTTTATTGATAAAATGATGATAATTTCCTTGCTTAAATCCCTATGTGTCCAGTGATTCAATAAGCGATTTCTGGTTTGCTTTACGCAATATGCTTGTCTGTATATCACGAAAACCGCCGTCAGTCGTGGTCAATTTGAAGAGTCGGATGGCCAAGATTTGCATAATTATTTCGGAAGAGGACATTTAGTGACGAGATAAACCCACTCGCTCCCCGCGGAAGGAACCAAGTGTCTTGATGAAGACACGAAGGTTCGGTTATCTTTGGGCACAGGTAAAGAAATAACCTGCTTGTCCCGGAACTTAGGGGTGGGGTGGGGGGGGGGTCGGACGTTAAAAATTTGGTGATCATTGTGAGACACACATAGACACGTATAACACCCCCCCCCCCCTCGAGATATGAAAAAGCTTCAAGAACTAGCCGATAATTAGAGTCAAGGTGTTCGAATTTAGTCTTAATGACCCTTGGATTCCCGATGATCTAGTATAGTGCCAAGGATGAGCGAATATAACTTTTTTAACTTATGTATTTTATCTACACCTGTTCTTGGTTCACTTTAAACGTGTGTGGAAAGCCGCGAAAAGAATTTGTCAGTAAGAATGAATCATATGCATTTGCAAAGGGGGATTTCCTAGACAGCTGTTACCTATACCTGCAAAATACCTTTTATTTAAGTAAACAATGTTTCAAACGGCCCAGTGTGATTACAAAGTAACTCTGTCGCTGACTGACTTCCTTCGGCATAGCTTTAATTAGTCATAGGTGCATTTTGTACTCATGGCCTCCGCTTACTTATTTTACGCTGTATAAATTGCGTGGGCAGCTTATGAGCCTGGCGGTCCCTTGACTCTGTGCCAAATTCAACCGGGCAATGTAGAAACCACTATACTTGGAGCTTTGCCTAAAAGTAATAAATGCAAAATGTGCTATTTTACATGTACCAAGAGACAACATGAGCCCTGTCCATGGAGATATTTTCTGACAGTCTTCCAAATTATCTATGTTGATCCATCCTCCATTTTTGATCGTCTTCAAACAGAAAAATCAGATACCCGTCAATGTAAACTTGAAAATCTGACCGTCTTCCGGAAGACCCAGAAGACGGCCTAAATCCGCCCCTGCCGTCTAGACAACTGATAAAGATGAGGAATAACCGATTTTGAATACCTTATTAACATCTCAATAGACGACAGTCTTCCAGTGAGACTAGAAAGCTCATAGACATAATACCAAGTCCATGTGGTCAAAAAGAACTCATTTATCTATTATCTATTTATTAGATTACATGTACTTAATTTAACCATTGTGTGTTCCATAACCATTCTTATTATGACGAATGGAATACTCCCCACGCAAACATTATACAGTACTAATAGCAGGAACAAAACAACAATGATAAAGAAAACCATCCTAGAAATAAATAGGTGTACATAATTGCAGAAGTCTAATTACAAGAACGAATTTCTTGGGCTTGAATGATGAAACCGTTATTTGTAAAATGCACTGATTCTTCGAACCAGGCCAAGAATGTGTGATACGAAAAATATATCATTTTAAATTAAAATTGAAACTTTTACATGTAGTATACATGAACGCGATCTTGGTTTTAAAATCATCTTTATTGGTATTTAAATGATAACGAGAACATTTGGTGATATAATTTACCTGTCGACGGAGTCCCCCTACCCGGTGACGTCACCTGGTTCTAGACAAGGGAAGCCACGCCAAGGGGACAAGTGTTTTTAGTGATTTTTGACCGGGACTTGTCTGTAGTGCTAAAAAGCACAAGAAAACCGTGTCATGATCTTACAAAAAAGCAGCGTCTGTTTCAATAAGCATGACTTATTATTTATTATTTTTTACAATTCCTAAGTTACTGAAGTAGGATTGCAGATTGAGTTTACAGGACACTATCTTTTTATCCGACAATGCGTCATTCAATACGACTTTAAAGGCGATTAAGTAAATCCACCCACTGAATTTACCTGAAACCTTCGTTTTGTTTTGTTGTATTCGTTATTAACCTCTCATGGTAAACCCGCATGGAGGCATTGAGATTTTGTCAGATAGGGACAAATGATAGAGATGGAACATGTATTTGCGGTTCACCACATAGCATACAGAATATATTATATTTTTTATATCTTGTATTCATAAATATATTGTGCATGCTATATTCTTCAAAGGTAAACACCGGATACTTAAAAATAAACGCCAAGGCGGTAATATCGGGTAGCTAGTGTGCTATTTAAGGAGATAAGGCAGCTATTTAGGTAGATAGTATGGTATTTTTGGAATATTTGACCGGGTTAACGACGTTTTGGTAGGGTTGCATCCATGTTCTTGTAACATTTTATCGTTTAACTTCACGGTGACTGACCAACTCCTTGAGTTGTCTGACATCTTTAAAACGCTACTTTTATTTGCCAGCTGTAGTATGAATGTAAACTGTAATGTTTTTAAGGGCACCACAAATGTTGTAGTGATTTTATTACTCATTCAGTTTCAGAAGATTTTCACACAATTCGTTAAATATCAAAACATGCAATGCTTCATTCTGTATTCCTGAAAATACACTTCTTTACTCCGTTTACTTGAACTCTACTTTTCAGCAGTAATACCTATAAATATAGATCTGTAAATTCATTAACGCTGAAAATTTTAGTATTAAAGCTTTTGTGATGGCTGTGCTCGGTCCTCATTGCAGTAGGAGAGACTGATTGCTTTTAGCACATTACAATAGTTGAAGCAAAAATATACGATTGCTTTGTCTATTCCTTGGGACAATTCCATATATACTGTCGTAGTTCGAGTCATTTCATTCGGGCTCCCTCGGGAGTTTCCGTATTTGGAAAAAAATACAGAAGTAACCGAGGTTTGTCTAATAGTTTGGAAGGTGACTCAGTTGCGGAATGCTTCCGTGTGACGATTGCGGTGAGTAATTTCCCACCTTGAAAACCAAGGCCCTGTTACTGTTGTGTCAAACTCGTCCGTTTCTTCATACTGGAAATTAAAAAAAAAAAAAAAAAGATTTTCATTATCACACGTTCTACATCATTCCAGTGAATGGCTTTTGGCCTTTATTTCAAAAATTAGATCGAAATCGGCCTAAATTGTAAAGCTATGCCTGCTGTGAATCTCAACCAAACAGCGTTTCATTCTAGTCTGTTTACCCCTTTTTTAGTCTTTAAAACATAAAACCAGCGTTCTTCTACCGCGGTACAGCGATACAGCTCGTCTGTAAACACCCCTTGAGAGTACGCCTTGAGAACATTAACTTTACCTTCTGCAGGTGCTTCTTCTGCCATGCTTCCTTCCTGTTTACCGACAAGAATTTCTTCCAGTTTGGGGACAGATGTGGATTGCTCACTGATCGGAACAGGATGCCCTCCGCAATGTCGTAAAAGCCCCACTTCTGGTGCGGCGACTGCCAGCGAAGATCCAGGCTCCAACGAATGCGAGAAGACATGTTGGGTAGACTGAGAGATGTTGACATGAAAAAGGAAGGTTAAATAGAACAAGAAATAGCAAAAAGTCGAAAGACAAATGAGCGTGGTGTAAGCAATGTTTGAGAAATGGAGAAAAACCTATTATGTTGACGCCAGTACAGAATTGCAAAATAACGTACAAAATATTTCTAAATGATACGTGTAAGTTCGCAACTATGCTTATGATATTCATCATTTTCATATGCAGGGATTTATATTTTCCCTTAAAGATAATATTCATACTTTTCATTAAAAACAGATAGGTTTAACTGTAATCATTAATCTTGTAGTTTAAACAGCACGAGGTTTGTTCTTCGTTGCCCAATATTTAAAGGATAATAACTCTTCGTATCGGCCAAAAAATGAATTTTCCTGGAGTAAACAACAATTTTCCCATAATTACCAATGGTTATTGAATCCATTTTTACATGCAAAGTTAGTCCCTAATTTTTTTTCTAAAAAGGTTGGTTTTTTGTTAAAATCTCTTAAGAGATTTTAACAGAGCATAGCCATCAATAGTGATCACGTGGTCTAAAGACAAGCTAAGATATCAGAATAATAGCTATAACTGCCGTTTTTGCGGTATCACAGAATATATTATATTTCTATGAGGTATTCACAATGTTTTTATTGTTAAATATAGATCTCATACGAAGAGTTATTATCCCTTTAAGAGTATAACGTGTAGGTATAGCGCTCACCTTCTGTGCGGAGTTAAATTGTGGAAAAGTAAGAACCCGCCGTAGGGGACGTCACACGTGACCACGTCTTCCTGAATATTTACTCCTAAAGATTGATTTACAAAGATTTAACTTTGAATTTTTTTTGTCACTGACAGAGAAAGATTGTGATTCAAGGCTATTGTAGCACTGATCAAATTATAAGTATAACTGCAAACTTTGTGAATGAATACATTTTTTCGCAGCGATCAATTATCTTTTTTTATTTTCGATATAAGTATCTTTATTATTTTAACTACAAAAAGAAAAAAAAAAGAAAAGAAAGAAAGAAAGAAAAGGAAAGGAAAGGATGGTCAGATCTGAGCTTCAACGTATAACTGGATAAACAAACTTTACAGTGATGAAAACTAATATTAAAAAAATGAATTAATTAATGAAAGCAAATCTTCCCAAAAACTGCAAATTTTACATTCACTAAAACACAACCTTAACTACTAATACTAAGACTCGTAATCTGTGTTATAAAACAATGACTGTGATCATTCTCCACAACCTACCTAATGTATTTTCAATGTCCTTCTCATCCAATACAACGTACCACGAGGACTGGAAGGCACATGTGTGGCGGGCTACTTTCCCCGCCCTGTGAGCACGTCTAACAACCTGCGAAAGAAACCGAAACGTAATTTTCGCATTTAACTTTTATGAAATTTATTTATATTATAACAATAAACTTCCATAAAATGCTTCCGTCCTTTTTTTTTAATCTATTTTTTTACAGAATGAGCTAAAAAGTGAAATGCATTAAAATTAATAATATGAGTGAGTGTGCGGCGACAGATAGCGTTAGGTTTAACCTACATTTGTATAGCTAGCAAACACAGGACTTAATCATAACGTTCTTTGGTTATATAAACGTTATGGTAACGTGATAACAACGTTTCGTGTTTGCCAGGAAGGACTGTGGACAACCAGGACAAACATAACCTGCATTCCTCCATTCTGAGCATTGGTATCCAGGAGCGGGATCCAGGCGGTAGGAATCAGATGATCATACGAGTCGTTGCTGAAGTAGGCACTGTCTGGAAATACGAATTACGGCTTTTGAAATAGTTCCTTCATTATCAGAAAGCAAGTGATTATACATGTATCTTCTATTATTGACGAATCAATTAGTCAATCCATTTATTCATTTATTTATCAATCTATGCATTTATCTAATTATATTTTTTAAATGTCATTTATCAATCTAGTAATTCATTTTTCATTTTTTATTCGTGCCTTTTTATCAGTTGACTGTGTTAGCGTGTACTGGCTTCTGCTGAGTGTAGAAACTGTATGACTGTACGCATTAGTGAACTCGGTATGATAACCCAGTAACACCGCGAGTTTCGGTGATTCTAGCAAACTAGCTTGCACTGTCAGTATGCCACTGGAAACTACATAGTGGTGGTTAGTTTTCACAGATTTCAGGGTTGAATTCATGATGCCCATACCTTGATGCCAGGGGATGGTCCACAGGTTATTTTTGGGTGTCTTGGTCCTCAGGTTCCAGACAGGATGGCCCGCCACATCCGGTCCTACCAGTTGCTCCATCATATTCAGCAGGCGTTCGTTGCTCCACAGGTCGCCTATCGCCTGAGAAAGTCCAGACCATATATATATATATATGATAAAAAAGAAATAAAGAACAGCAATTATTTTGCCCCGACAGGTGTTAATGCATCTTCAGGGGGGTTGTTTATTTTGGTTGCTACATGTAAAGTTGTGTCATAAAGACATATTGTGATGTCTCTGAAAATGGGTATTTGATTGTTGCTTTTACCAATGCTTTAGGATCAGCTATTACCTGTTTAATGTAGGTTTAAACTTATTAATAAAGAAATTTTCTTTAATTTCCCTCTCTGTTTGGGCTGTTTCCCTAGTGAATTTATAAAATAGGAATACCGTAAAGTCCTTGTTTTTGTTCATAGAGCATTTATTCGTTTATTCGTGGGTTTGGTTGTTAATATGCGCGTTAGTGCTAAAAGATCTGCGGGTAGTGTTAGTAAACGCCTAATCCGTTTATAAGGACTGGAGCTGTAGGGGAGCAGGTGGGTGGGTGGGTGTGTGAAAGGGGGCGCGGGTTAGAAAGGGCGAAAAGGCCGTCAACTTGATGTTCGCTGATTAAAATAAAAAGTAAGAAAAAACTAAAACGACCTAAATTGGCGGATGTCTCCCGCAAAGTACACATTCTTACAGTTTTTCAAAGTGTAATATTACATTGTAACTTTTTAATACGCTTTACTAGCTACCTTAATTTATTTCACTAGTTTGTCACTGATCACTTGGATACCTTTTGAAACGTTCCAGTTTTGAACATAACGATAGATGCCCCTGGAAAATCCTCTTCTAACTTAGTAAGTCGCTCAAACAGACCGTACTCCGTGTAAAGACCTACAGTGAGAAAGCAACACAAAAGCAAAATAGAAAGATTTCTGCAAACAAATAAAATTTTGATCTGAAAACGCTGAAAAACACGTCTTATAAATAAATTAATGAATGAAAAAATCAATTACGAAATAATATGAATAAACAGTAGGAATGGGTATATATTTGCGTCATTGGTTATTTTGCCATTTTGTTAGAATCATGCACCTTGCATACACACACGCTATGCAATTCCCAAATGTAGACATGACTTTCTATATATTGACTACATGTTATATTTGTACTACACTCATTTCATTAATTGCGCAATACATTAAATAATGAATAACTGTTTCGATGTTATTTTTTCAACATCAAAGAAAGATAATATAACTCACTTTTTATTTTCCCTGCGTTAAAAAGTTTCATCGCTACGCCGTCTACTAGAGCGGCGACTGCATGTTTCACTGGTTCTAACTCTTCAGAGGTGAAAAACTTATCCACAACTAAATATCCCTACAAACCAGCGCATCGATATAACAATAATGATATTTATTAAAAATTAAAAATCCAAATATATTCAACAGACTTTAAAATGTTAAGTACAAGTTTTAAAAAATGGTAAAAACTATTTTTTAAAATTATCAAATATTTCTCCAGTATAAAAACCCATAAAAGACGTAAAAACGGCACTAAAGAGCCATAGCGTGGATCGTTTTAGAAACTTGCCCCTTTATTCAACACATTTCAGTTAAAATGTGTAAGTGAAAAAAAAAAAAACGTGATTAATATTTGTAGACGCATTTATCTCTTTTGCATTAAATGTTTTTTTGTCATTAACTTAAAATAATTTTCTATTCTAAAAACTCAAAAATTATTAGATCCCACTCTGCATGCTGTCGGTTATAATATTCGCAGAGCATTTAATCCGTGAGAACAAAGACATATGTTGCTTTTCAGGTATAAATTATACAGTCCATTTAATTTCATCAAAAAGGTGGCCTATACGAGTTACTAATACAGTGTATTTGTATATCATTAATTTGAAAAGGATTAAATATCTTTTTGTTGATAAATTTGTTTAAGAATGCAACAAATGTTTAAATTACTGAAATGGTTTAGAAGATCTCGACTTCGGAGCACGGTAGGATAAAATGTTGAAAGGGAAACATAGACAGAAATGACACAAACTGTAGTACGATACCTCGCTGAAAAAGAACTTCAGTTGTTCCTCCGTCAGTTGCCCTGGTTTAGGATCGACAGGTTGAGGGGGGATGGTCGTAAATGGCTCCGGGTATGTTTCTGATACCTCCCCGGGGAAGGTTTTAGCTTGGACCTCTGCTGCCATCTTGTCGAGGGACGTTTACATGTGACAAATCCGTCAAATATGGGTCACGTTCGATAAGGGTACATGTAGCTCCGTGAAAAAAGACCAATATGGTTGAAGGCACGATTGCAGGCCCGTAGCCAGGGGGGTTCGGGGGTTTCGAAAGAACCGCCCTTATTGCTAGGAAAAGGACCACTCTGGGTAAAATTTGATCTAGGTACATGAAGTTTTTATGGGAAAAGGTTCACTTTTTCAGAAAAAGAACCCCCCTTTTGAAATTGCTGGCTACGGGCCTGGATTGTGACCTATTTTCAGGTGACACATTTTTGCTTCAAGTGTACTTTTACTGGTGAAGGGGCCAGACAAATTTATGGCAAAAACAATGCATATTTATTATCAGTGGTTTGAAGGCCTGGCACCCTCTTTCAATGTATGCTCATTTTCTTCAAATAAAAATACTCTATACAGGATTTAAATGAATTTTCCAAGCGAAAAAATAAAATTTCTAGTATCACAAACCATTGCTCGACCCGTCCTTGTACTTGTATTTGATTGTTTTTTTTTTTTTTTTTTTTTTTTTTTTTGTATTTTTAATCTAATGGCCGGTCATTTAGAACGGTAACGCCAGGTCTCCCTGTACATTTCAGAAGAAACTAGTACCGACTGAATTTATTCATGGGGGCTTATAAGGTTTTTAAGGTCTGAATTTTGAAGGATTAGTAGCTTTGCAGGATGATTTTCAAGTTATAATATATATTTTTTATCTCTGCACCTGCTACGTTGTAGTTCTAGCTAAGAGATCTGTAATCTGATGACAGGTTTTTACCAAACTCCCAAAGCTATAAGCTTATAACATATGGTGACACAGCATACCTCATAGCTGCACTGTAGTGGAATAGGCTTTCTATTCATTTCTTAAAGACAAAGCGAATCGCAGGAATTATTTAAGGAGAAGCTGTCATACATTTTAGAGGTTTTATTCAGGGCTTTATATTTACAAAATTTTAACAATATATTGAAATCTTAGTTTTTTAAACTTTTTACTTGAATATGCCTTAATTAGTATTTCCGTAGTCATTTGTGTTATATCCTACTGCTATTTATTTATTGTACATATATTTTAAGACATCTTGTAAAGCCTACTGAACATAAAATTTGGTTTCTATATCTAAATTAATTTTCTATGCTTTTAAAAGTATTTTTTATCAAAAATCACGCTGGTGTTCAGGTTGAATTCACAATCATAATACATATAATATATATTCATAACAGATAAAGATTTATCTAACTTCACCACACTGCGACACTATTCAGATTGTTAATATTAATGAGCCTCACAAGTTTCTACATGTCATAAACTTCTTGCAGAGTGTGCCATACAGTTGCAATAGGCTCAGAGATTGAGATTACTCCCACACGTCCATATACCGATCCCTGGCCTGGCGGTCAAGTTTCCTACAGGCTTCGCAGTTCGGACCATTCGTTGGTCCGCAGTATCCGTCACAACTCGAGTTTACAGGCATAACTTTTCGTCCGCAGTAGAATCGCCCTGTTTCTGGTCCCACCCTAGCCGAAAAACCTTTCCTATTTACCAGCCAGCCGTGGGGAAGCCGGCGACGGCTAACGTCGAGTTTCATACAAGGAGTGCAGTTGCAGCCATTGGTAGGGCCACAGAAACCGTTACAGCAGCTGCAGCTACCATTTAACGGCTGACTACAGTAATATTTACCCGTTTCCCCAAGACGAGCTGCGTCGCCATTACTATTTGTTGTCCTAGCAACGCGATCTAGGGATTCAATATTTTGTCCCGGTGTCTCAAAAAGTTTTTCTGCTTGATCGATCAACGCAGACGTGTGGGTGTCAGATAAATGAGCAACAAATGTTTGCCTTGGGCCCTGAAAGTCACAATCCGGAGCCGGACACTGAAACACTCTTTTAACACATAATCTGTTGTGGTCAGGGAGATCTCCCCTGGTCAGTGGCGTTTGACCACACCCTAGTGGACACTCCACCGGCATCGTGTTGATCAAACGCCGAGCAAAGTGTGACACTATCGCTTGGTAGGGACGACGACAGTTGGGGCACGATCGCTCTCCGACACCGGCAAGACACTTGAGGCAGAACAGTTTATGACAGCAGCTGGTCTCCATTGCATTCTCGGCGATCTCGAAGCAGATGGGGCATTTCAGCTCTTCTTCAATGGCGGCCGACATTTTTGCACAGGTTTATAGGGATCAGTCTTTAGTTTTCAGTCTGAAATATAACGTAAAAAAAGTGTACGTAGACGGATTATTTTCGATCAGAATTCAATCAAGTGTAAGCTGCATTTACTGTGTGTTCTTTTTTCTCTCACAATAAAAACGTAGGCCTACATTACATGCCACTTAGTTGTATGCCTACATGTAGACCTATTCGTTCAATTTATTACACAAAGGTTGACCTGGGGTGGGAGAAACACAGCGAGTCATTTGTTTTCCTCCCCCATATATTAGTTTTGGAATTACTCCCCTCCCCCCCCCCCCCCCCACATTCCCCACCTAGCAGTAAAAATGCTCTCGTCTATTATTCTACGTGCATATCTGCCGTGCAAAGCGACATTTTTTTCATCCGCGTCACCTTCTATACCAAACCACTCCGCCAGTGTTATAGCACAAGCAGAATGCTGGAAGCTCATAGATTTTAGTCCTGGGGGAAGAAGATCATCACCCCTCCCCACCACATTTGAAAAACATACACGCCTAGCTATCCATAGGATGCAATACAGAAGTTTAGGCTTCATTCACATGCAATGTCTATTTTCTAAATTGCATGTGAA
This sequence comes from Lingula anatina, assembly GCF_051362555.1. Lineage (NCBI taxonomy): Eukaryota > Metazoa > Brachiopoda > Lingulata > Lingulida > Lingulidae > Lingula > Lingula anatina. The sequence continues at coordinate 20,097,757 of NC_141769.1, read as the reverse complement.
CGAAGCCTTAGATTTACTAAGTGTCGATATCCAACAGTTCACTCATACGTGACGGCCCGGGAAGGAAAAGACTGCCACACCCACACCACAAGACCCCGAAACAGTCCGGATACCGAACTTTTTAAATCAGCGAAAAAGTGTATATTACAGAAGAAGAGTCGAGTAGTCCGGCGACTAATCCGGTTACTCTGCCAGGTCTTCCCGGCAGAGGTTGGGTGAACTGGACACCCTAACAGAATGAAAAACAAAATCTGTTGAAGATCTGCGTATTATTCCAGAGTATTGTACAGGATATATGACGTGTTATAAGTGGAGCATTCATTCATATGTATATTAGGTTATAAGTGTAATAGGTTTAAACCAAATGATTATTGGGGTGTAACAATAATTGAATACATATATTTGATAAAATATAATTATATGAAGTATCCTATATAAAATTTATAAGGATGGAATGGGGTATAATTTGTACCATTTTAAACGGCGTTATTATCATAATAATCATCATTATTTCATTGTTGTGGTCGTTGTGAGAGTATCTAGTTTCAATATGTTGTTTGATTTTAACCCTCATGAAAAGGTAAAATTTGTTTTGTAGGATTCATGTTTACAGATCAAGTATTACAGATTAAATTTAAAGTTTGGCACAACTGTTTAAATGGGTTTAATTAAAAGGATTTTTATATTCTGGGAATATAGGTTGTTCATGTTGATGTCATTTTAAAATAATGTACCATTATTTTTTATAAAGAGGGGAAGGCGTGTGGAATCCTGCATAAATTCCACATTGTGTAGTCATAGTTAATCAACATGTTATTATCTAATTTGCGTCTGTCCTGTATACATTTAAATAGTATTTTCTGTAAAGGCCCATAGGTAGGCCTATGCTTGAGACAGATGCATATCACCTGTTAATATTGCACAACAATAAGTATGTAAATAAGTAGCAGCCACATGTACGTGTATGTAAATAAGTAGCAGCCACATGTACACATAGATTCCCTGTAGATAATCTGTATATAACTTGAAGCTTGTCCAGAATAAAGACACTTTTTGATCTGAGACTGAAGATGTGAGGTTGTTCTGTTATGCTTCTCTGTGCACGTAAAGTGAAAGACTGAGTCGAATCTGGAGTCATGTCGGAGCCCATAGATTAGTTAATTCGTTAATGGAAATTGATACACTGAAATTCAGTACAGTTCTAAATTAAAGTTAAAGTCATTTTAGACGGTTTACAACATATTTTTCTCTGAGCCTTTGCGTACGTGTTCGTGTGTTTGTGCATGTACATTCTTCATATCCATCAAGACCCTCTTGGATATTGCAGTGTACATGTAACACCAGAAAATCGTCCACGAGGTCGACATACGAGCACACACGCCAGGTACATCTAAACATTATGAATGCAGTACAGCTGATAAACTACAAACATGTAGATGGGCATATATACAACTATGTACACTGTATATATATATATACTTCAGTTTTCGTCAAATCAACAGGGATGTAAACCAAGCTATAGACGTACCTATACATATACCTGTATATTTACCTGCACACAGACTCTGCAGCTACATTGTACAGACACCTACCTACTGTATATACTGGTATGTAGGTAGATCTCGGCCTCACCTCCGTCAGCCCACCTCCTAAATCACACAGTCTCCTATTCAGATGTATATAGGGCACAAAATCCGGATAACAACGCTGTAAGCTTATGACGGAGTGAATGTTGACCCATTCTATTTATGTCGAAATGCCAACATAGACTAACAATCGATACCGATATTTTGCATTGCCAGCACAATGGGGACACGTGGGCTGGCGAATGACTATATTTAGTATATGACGTGACCACCACGCGCGCAGCTCTGTTTATACTCAGCACTGTCAATACTGGTATTTGCAGAAAGCGAAAGGAGTGCAGTACACGAAAATGATGATGTATAAATATATATCACGAGAAAAAAAAATGACGAATGAGTAACAGTTAATGAAGGAAGTAGTCATTTTCAACTCCTTCCAAAATTATACTACATGTAATAACGCTGTATGTACCCTCTACTAGGGTTACATAGTTTATGTAAACTTTTTCTCTGGCGTGACTTTATCTACTAATGGAAGTTAAAAATGTAATATTGAGTGTTTGTTCATTATACCCCCAAAACATAACTTTATTCATTACAAGTCTACAGTAGAAAGATTCTGATTCTGCGTGTATAGATAAACACAGGATGTGTATCTTTTCTTTACAGAGTAAACCTACACTACAACTATGCCACTAGAACGATGTTTGAGTATTAACAATATCTCTTTAATGCTAGAAGTTTCAGAGTACGAGTTAAGGTTCATCAATTCGATGTTCTTTATATACATGTACAGGTATGACCAGATGTACTCTCTAGAGGACAATGTCTCCTAATGAAATTATCCACAACCCGTAACGGTACAGTTTTTGAGAGCATTAGCCCATTTCTTATATTACACTATAATTTACTGTATAATGGCATTAAATTAACTTCTATTAATTCGAATTATGATAAAATGTTTTCATGTTTGCTCAAAGATTTTCGGTTTTATATCGGTATTCTGTGCTTCAGAGCATCGGGGGGTGGTGGGGGGGGGGGGGGGGGAGGGCGTGCATGACCTTTCCACATAATATTACTGACATATCAAGTGACAGTTTTAGCCAATGAGAGTGCACGAACTTATAATGTGATATACAGGTACAATAACATTATTCAATTGAGAACCTTTCTGCAAGGATTCAATCCTTAATGAATTGTTACAGGTTCGCCTTTGTAAGGATTCTTTAAAACATCAGTCAAGATATTCAATAATCTATATTGCCATTGAAAACCCCACTTCTGATAATGAAATACCCTCTGTATTTCAGTCCATACGGTCGATGTTGTTTGATATGCTAAAATTTAAATGAAAAGCAAGCCATAGCCAGTCGGAGAAGTAGCACAATAGAGCATCCGAAATCGATGCATACATTAAGGCACGAAACTCCCCGCTGATTTTTCTCCAGTCAAAGAGCGAAATCAAAATGGGAAGGAACGTTCTGTGGTTTCTGTCGGTTTTGATCCCAGTTGCTGTCCACGGAAGCTTTGACACCAGTGGTGTCTACTTCAATGGTGATTTTAATCGTTTCCTTGACGATCCGTTGACGGTTCTTACCACCAAGGCCAACGTAAGCGCCGGGCAGTGCGCCTCGTCATGCCTCAGTACGTAAATTAAAGTTTATACATTTATTTTAGAGTTGGCGCCTCATTAGCTAAAATTTTTGGAGTTAGGTCTGCTTTAATAGGATTCATTGGTTGATTTCGCATGCGTAAACACGTATTCACATGCATGGTTTGTCTTTTTCAACAGCAAAATGCGTTAACTTGGCGTTAATAGTGGTGTTAAGGATCACAATTAGGAATAGCAGCAGTTCATTAAATATGCTTTATTAATCATGATGCGGAACGTGTCTTGAGCACTTTTTAAAGTCGAACACATTTTCGTGTAGGTAATTCTGAGTGTTACAGCGTGAACTATCGCCAGGAAAACGGCACGTGTGAACTTCACGCGCCTTCAAGCCCGGGCGGTACAACTCCGAGCTGTTTGATGGGTTGGCACCATTACTCCAGGGAGAATTTCACTGTAAGTATATTACATGTGCATTTGAATACAGGATGATGATTGTGAAAAAAGAAAAACATGTTAGGGAAACTTGTTGTTTTATTCATTAAGAAATCTAACCTTCCAGCTTCACTTTGTTCGTGTTTGTTGATAGTTGTACAGCAATTCTTTAAGGGTAGTTTCCAGAAGGGAAATAAAGCTTATCGGGTAATCCTGATGAATAGATTATTCTGACGGAGTATTTCAGAGACCCTTTGAACAGTGAACGTAACCTGAGCGTTCACAGAATTTTAATGTATAAATCCTGCTCGAAAAAAATCGTCAAATGTAAAGTAAGACTGCGTCATTACATAGTGCAAATTCATTACAAAAATAAATAAATAAAGAATTAACAGGGAAGAGGACCCATCCTAAAGGATTTTTATTTTTGCCGGATTGGAATATTTGTTTGATTTGCCGTACTATCCTCCTTGCAGCGTTTAGAGAATCCGTGTGCAAGAGGCGTGTGCGGGCGCAGTGGCTCGTGCTCGTACGCGTGCCAGGGTGACGTCCTAGTCCCCAGCTGTGCATGTGGAGCGAACGCAGACCCCACGCACTGCGACTCGTGTGAGTGTGTGTTAGGATTTAATTTTCCTGTATTAAGTTCAGTTAAATTGCGATACATAGTGACGTTTTTGTTATTTTTACCGGTATGACTTCCTTTTTTGCTGATGTTTGTAGTATTCGTTTACTTTTACTTTTATTTGTTTTATTAGTTTTTCATTTACGTTGAATAAGTTGTTGTGGTTTAATTCTCAACAATGTCGTTGTTTTTCTTGTCCAGCCATTGATCGTGCTGATGTCATTGTACGTTGCAAATACGTCAAACGTTGTCGTTGTATTGTGAATTTACCATTGTTATTTTTGTACATATGGTTAAATATCCGATAAAGTTAGCTGACTGATAGAAACTTAATTTACGACGTTGAGCTCGATATTTAACTAGACAGAGTTGACGTTCCAAGTCAAATACAGAGATTAAAACGTTTTCCGTGGGACATGCTTTCAACAGTAATTTATATTTACTTGATTGTCGGTCTAGTTAAGTCCTAAGTAATTACAAACAAAAACCTAAGGCAACTGCTTAAATATCCAACATAGAGTGTTTACAATGTACTTTCATTCGTTTTGGGTAATAGATGTAATCGTTGCAGTAAAACACACAAAAGGAGAGCATAAAATGCAAAGCAATCCAACGAGACTGTTAAAAAAATCGATGCAAAGATGAACGATTAAGCAAAAATGTACAGAAAAATCAACACTAAATTTTTGTTTAAATACATACATTATTTGTTTTTCGTCTTGCTATTCGTCTTCTATTATCAGATATCCTGAACACCGTCTGTACTCACTTTAACTTTAAATAAAACACCACATGGAACACCTGACATGTGACTTAAATTCAATTAGTGTAAAATAGTGACAAAGAGACAATGAAACAGTTAATGCTCCAGTTATCTGTTAATAGATTTTAAGACAATGTCCTAGGAGACAAATTTGAAAAAAAAAGTAACCAAATCGATCTCTGATGAGCAAAAAACGTCATATATTAGACCGTTCGAGAGGGGATGACCCAAATGTGGTAAATTGTACATGTATGCAACCTACCTAGATCAAGGGAGCTTTTTTGACATAGGATAAAATAAACATCGGGAATGAAATGCTCTGTGACTGCGTCGTTGTATTAAAAAAGTAAACAGTAAAAACAGTGAAAATGCTTGTGTGTGTGTGTGTGGGGGGGGGGGGGGAGGGGATACGGATCACACACTGGTCTACATAGGATTTCACTTACAATTGATATCCAATACCGCATTGTCGAAACTGTACAGTTTCCATTATATTTCAGATGCCGTTGCCACTGAGAACAACAAGCGGTTCCGTTTGTTTTGGTGGTGGGAAGCTGGAGCCTCCTGGCCTTCTGGATACACTGATGTCTTACAGGGTAATAAAATTAATAATACGCATAAGTTTTCTTTCCTATAATATGACCAGCGAGATCACAACACTGTGCATGAATAGTTCTTTTGAAACAGGAATATATATCTCAATTAATTGCTACAACTTACTCGGTATAATTCAAGCTTTTTAAAACTGACGTTGCGGCCTCACTCTAAAACCTTTTTGTATGTAATTTTACTAATTTTACTCGATTAATTTAAGGTATGTTCCTGTTGTTTTTTTTTCCTGCTGGATGAATAAAATCTTCACATTTATTAGAACTTAAACCTATACCCTGCCCATACATCTAATCAATTTTTATGAATACTTGAAGGTACACTAAGTTTCACATGCTTTTGTTGTTCACATTTCTGTGTCAGTATATTTACAAAATCCCTGGATGGCGCTATACTGTACATATCGGGCTGTTACTCAAATATGTTTGAAAGAATTACCTCAATTTTCTATATCCTGGCTCGGCCTGTGATATTGATTATTGATTCTGTAACTAATTTAATGTTAATGTGATCTGCCAATAAGTAAGAAAGGTCGGTCAATATTTATTGGAATAGCATAATGATACAATGACGGACTAATCTTAGCAGCTCGCAAGAATTTCGAGCCTATACTTAGTCGATGCTGATTATTTTCTGTTTTACAAAAAATTTTGCTATTTTCAAAATGACTGCTCCATTTAGCATACGGATCACATCTAGATGCACACATCAAGAACATTTCGAAAAACAGCGTTATTTATGTAGCGTAATTTGATATACATTTTATCCATGCCTACTCTGAAAACTCAACCTTTCGTTTTAGATGACTACGGGACTTGCACTCCCGACCAAGCTGTCTGCTTGTCGCGATTGCCCTCTGGACTAACCGAGTCCGAACAGGAGTTGTTGGCCATCGATGGTCAGGGGACCAAGTACATGTATGTATCGATATGCATGTATTAATTAATAAGTTGATTGATTTTTTCACACTGATTTTTCCGTTTACCTAAATTATATATATAAAGAGATTTTTACAAACAACATACTTTAATTTTGTGATTATAGTTTATATATTATTTTTCTTTACCCGCCAGTTGGGCTTTCGATCCCAATAACAACATAGCCCATGCTGTCTGGACGACACTGACTGAGCGCACTGAATACGCGTATAACGTGCTGAGAGATCAGAACAACTGGGTACCGTATTGGAACTCAGGTGAGCCACTTCTTCGTTCTCTCTCTTCCTTTCTCTCTCTCTCTCTCTCTCTCTCTCTCTCACACACACACACACTCGCACACACTTTATCTATCATACATGTATCATCTCCTGAAATAACTACCTACGTTATTTAGGGGAGACCGGGCTAGTTGGACCCCGGGGTAAGTTGGCCCCCCATCAATTTATGACAAAGTAACTATGGGGTAAAAGAATTGATCACATCATTTTGTAAAGTGACCGTATCCAATAGTGCTAAGAAAGCGTCGGCAGTGAGTCCAAATGAAATAATTTAGCATATTTAAGTAAATTTATTAGAGACTTGATGGGGGGCAAACTTACCCCGGGGTCCAACTAGCCCCGGTCTCCCCTACAAATTTTCTGTATATCTTTGAATTCCCAATCTTTGAATACGATCAAGTTCGTTTTCTGAACTAGTGAAGGAAATTGCAGCTACTCTTTTATCTTTTTATTGTTTTTTATTATCTAATAATACGCGTGCATCTCACAGAAAGAAAATAGCTTGAATAGGGTTCAATGATAATGGGTTACCAGTTTTCTCTGCCCATTGAGATTGGATCGATACAAGATTCAATGGATTTAAGAAAAAAAAAACGTACATTTTAATGTAAACCTTTTATGAATAACACTTTAAACCCAACCTATACTTACACCTCGTGTTACTTCCTTTGATCCCCGCCAGGCAGTACAAACTACGGAACGTACGCCCAAGACAGCTTCATGTACCGCGACCAGAATGGTATCAAGTCGCTGATGCTGGACGACGACCAGTGTGACTGTTATACCACTCTACAGATGGGGCATAGTTTGTGTAGTGGCGGCACCTCCAGTGGTAGGGATAACATTCTGGGGCCGGATAACATCTACGACCCTGGCTGTAACTACCCCGAACCAGGCAAGAGCCTGTATCTGTATTTCCGAGGTGAGGCTAAAATGGAGAACGTGTTTTGTGTGTAAAGTGTGGTAACCACCGGTACAGTGGGGTTCTTTTTCCATGTGGCAGATGAACCTAACCCTTCCTCTTAAAATTGGGGAAGCTCCTAAAAATGGGGAAGCTCCTTTCATGAATAGAGCTTGCCCCAAAATGGCAACTTAAAAAAATTAAAGGGGAACATGAACCTTGTGTCCCTTTCAAACTTAAACACACACACACACACACACACACACACACACCACTGGGTAAATGTTAAGCTAATAGCGCATAAAAGCATGCATCAGAACGAGGATCGGGGTCTTCGCTCCCCACCCCCATTTGGGATCTTGGATAAGCTCGTAATTTTCATAGGCTGTGAACCCCCATTACTGAATCAACTTGTTTAATTTTAATAAATCATTATTAGGAGTAAAAGTAAACTTTCACCTCTTGGTAATACATGTAGTATAAACGGTGCTATGGCTTAGTCCTAAGTGAGGAATAATATGCACCCGCATTAAAGAGTGAAGTAAGTTCCTGTAAACTGGTGCGAAATTAATCAGATTATTCCATGACTCAGCTTTCAGATTATATGTATCCAAAACTGAAACTGGACTAGTACTAATTCGTACAATAATTATGATTTGATATTGACAAAGTGAAAACACCAGAAACGGGTCAAAGCAAGCAAATTGCTGTTGTTGTGAAAAAAAAAAAACAATCATTTATTGCCACTGAAGCAGTTAATCAGAACGAAGCCCCTGCACGTAGTGCTACCGGTCGATTGAGTTCACCTACCACAAGGGGTACTTTAAAATTTCCTCTTATCTAACACTTGTTTTTGTCTTTTCACATATGGTCACTGTGAATCTTGTTGATTGACCCAAAACACGCTAAGTTAATTAATTGGAATTATAGATAAATGACATTATTTAATAGCAGAATTTATGAACGTGTATGCAGAATGTGCTCTCCAAATTAATTCTTTTTTCTTCCAGATGATGATGACTGTCTCGTCAACGACTGTGCCCCGGGAACTCTTTGTGTAGATGGCATTAATACGTACACGTGTGTGTAGAAACACAATCGAACCAGGCGCGGACTGCAGGCAGAGCCGGGAAATACCAGTAGAAATCAGGATCTAGACTTCATATTGAAACTTCTTCGGCCTACGTAGCGCTTAAAGAAAAACGTAAACTTGAAAAGAAATGATGTTTACAAATTTCGATATACTTCTGACGAAAATAATCTTTAGTCAATAAATTCGGACGAATGATTTAATTGTGTACAGTGGTTTCTTCTGGGTTTATTCCGTAAACTATATTTTAAAAGTCTCATGTGATGGTTTCAGCTGTTGTACTACACACCTAATACCACACACACGCACGCACACACGCACACACACACACACACTGTATATTTGATAAGCTACCGTCTTGACACTTCCATCATTTTTGAAGATGTTGTTGTCGGTGACGGTGTCACATGTACTTTCGTCGAGAAATTCCAATGCCTCGCAATGTTCTTAAAATATATTAGTACATGTTCCGCGGTGTACGTATGAAACCCAGGGACTACCCGGTTGCAGTAAACGCATTTATGACAAATGTTGATATAAATAATTCATTATTCACAATCAACGAAATAATCCAATCCAACCAAAAAGCTTTCAGTAAAAGAGCAATGTCCTTTTCTAGAGGGAAACAATGAAAAATATATGAGCGTTTTATGATTTAGCATTATCCCAGCATTATTTGATGATTACTAGTGAATTAAGCAGAGCTGCTTTAAAGCTTTGAAAAAATGGAATTTCCCTTAAAAGCATTATGATTAATTTACAACTGATCTACGCAGCCGGTTTTCTCCCAAAGTAAAATTTGCAAATGGGATAAAAGAACTAAAAAAGCTATAAATTATGTAAATACAGTGTCATTTTCAGATGAATTGACTTTGATGAGAAGCATTTTTTGAATCGAGTCATGCTTGTAGTATGAGGTATCTGGTCCTAAAAATAGTTCTAATAGAAACTGGTTACGTTACGTTTAAACATGTCAAACTTATGATTTTCAGTCTGGATCTGATGGATCTTTTGAGTTGTGTAAACAATTTTTACCGACACGTGCACGGCGTTACATTGTACCCTATGCCTGTATACTCCAGTCAACAGTCACCAATACTGGTATCTACTCTGTACATGTGGCGCGCAAATTTACCAGTAAAATATAACGTACAATAGGATGCGTCGTAGGTATCTGGTATTCAAAGGTTGTGTCTTTTCACAGTGTTAAGACTCTCGAAAGGGCAAAATAAATCTCCGTTTTCTTTGAAATGTCACATTTGGATTATGTATGTCTTTCGAGTTCAGAATTTCATAAAAAAAGCGCTTGGATGGGTTCATTATCCCAGCAGCTATTCATCCAACTATGAAAACATATTTTGTGTCTCCTTGATCTAAGCTGATTTAAGTAATAGGACATGCCAAAAGAATGGAACAAACTCAAGTATGATGTTCGAAATTTGGCCAATGACGGCCGCATTTATTGAAGGTCCATTTAATTAAAAGAAAGGAAGCACATAAATGATAAACACTGAAAAGTGTTGATAAATGATATTAACATAATGTGTGCGCCTGAAGTATCCACATTAAAAATATAATTTCCAAACGAATAGTGCACACATTTCAATTTGAAGGGTTGCGAGGAGATGTGTGTGTATATACATATATATGGTTAGCTATTCACTTTTTGGATGAAACCTATAGATTGGAGAGTAAGTGAGGAACTTACATGTAAAAGCATTCACAGCGTAGTTAATCCGCGAACCAACAGATCCGCGGATCAAATATGGCCAACCCACTTGAAATCTAGCCGCCTAATCCCCGCGGGGAATCTGTTCTGTGTCTATTAGGGGATTACGATGTATGCAAATAGTATGTCCCAGCTAGGACAGAAGAAACGTTTCTTCTATCCAGTGAAAGTTTATCCAAGGAATTTACGACATCAGTTCTGGTAGAGAGGGCAACTCATGGGTCAATGTTTTATGCTCCATTTTAGTATCCTGAAACCGGCTGTTGGAATTCAATTAGGTTTTATAGACAGATGTCACATCCCAGGCGACTCAGCAGACCATATGTTATGTTCACTTTTAATTGCTTAGGAACGTGCAGATAAAAACTGCATGGTATCATTAAAAAAGACCTAATCAATTAACAATAGTTTGCAAGGACTGTTTGTTGTACTGGGGGTGTTTATTGACCAATGCATTAAACGTGATTGTAATTTTTTTCACAACCGATGGTGATAGTTACATATTACACACATAAATATGGTTCGAAAAAAGATTGGAATGAAGAAAAAACATTCATAGGGATTTTCAGCTTCATTTTTTTTTTTTTTTTTTTGATGAGCATAACAACACAACCTGTCACAGGTGGATTCATGTTGATTCACCGTATAGATCTTGGTAATATTAGAAGTATAAATATTTTGATGCATCTAGAAATTATTTAACAACTATTATGTAGATCTTTCTAGATGCATCAAAATATTTATACTTCTAACCTGTCACAGGTGAAATGCTATGTTATTTTTATTGTTCCGATTTCTTTCCCTCTGGTCTGCGCTTGACAATACTCTTTGTTAGTAATTACATCCTCCGAAATATTAATCCAAGGGGATTATTTCTTTGAGTCTTACTATTTCCAGTACCATGTGCCTCATGATAATCAAAGCCGTTTCTTGGTATGACGTAATGGTTGTGGTGCCTAGATTCTCTCAATAGAAATCAATTAGACCTGAGGCCGCGCCAACATGCGCCAACATGATCTAATATAAAATAAATGAGGTGGCATTGCCAATGACTATTTAATGCATTGGGAGATTACCAACAATTACATAAAACATTTCCTGAAAACACAAAAGTACATGTATTAAAATGTTGCTTTAGGCGGTGATGAGACAGAGTGTTACTTAGTTTTAAATCATTGACGTAAAACAATGCTTTTTCCATCGGTACACAATTATTCAAATGTTACATTAACAGCCAAAAAACATCAACCAAGTCAGTGCTAATTTACCTTCGTACTGTTGAATACTTCCTAGTGGTAATTTTATAAGCAATCTGGACTGGAATCGCGAGCGGATCCACATTACTTTCTTCTCTTACATATAAATTGCTTTATTGTCTATAAATAAGTCATATCATTTTGATACAGCAGATCTCCAGGGGTTAACACTAGTGCAGTCAGGTCATCACGGACGGTGAAAGAAGGGGGGCGTATTTTTGTGAGTCGGCAGACTCCACCCCGTTTGGCAAATTGCATTCAGCAGGGTCTGGATTTTCCATCCTGTTTCAGAAGAGGACGAGGACGGGTCCCGTTTCACTTCCGGTCCGCCCATATTGATAATGGTCTTGGTAATGCCTGGTAGTGACCCTTTTTGAGTGTTTTTTTTTTTAATTTTCACTTTCTACCAACAGCTTTATCTTGCGATAACCAGTACTTAAGGCCGCCCATGTTTATTGATAGCATATTTACGAGTGAAGCTGCCAAAAACCTACTCATCCAATTTTCACATTTCCTCTTAGTTTCTGTTTCTGTTAATATGTGATTAATAAAGCCCAGGCCAAACGGAAATCATTTTTCCAACATTTCGCACTTGTAAAAACATAATATAACGACAGTTGAACCGAATACTGAACCTAACACCCTCGATTCTATGGCAAATTCTAAAAGCTTCTGTAGATAGGGTTTAATACAATACAGAAGGCAACATGTATGAAATGATCATATTGCTCGTGGCCTTGATCTTCATTTCATGTGCACTAAGGGCTCATTCCCGATGAAACTATCGTTCTACTGTAGATCGATCCAACTCCGCGTTGACTCTCGTTAAATGCAGTCAGATTAACAGATTAACATACATGTACCTCCTCTTGTTTCTAACGCATAGTGTAGTGTAGTGTAGTGTAGTGTAGTGTAGTATACATGTAGTATAGTATAGTATAGTATAGTATAGTATAGGATAGGATAGGATAGGATAGGATAGTATAGTATAGTATAGTATAGTATAGTATAGTATAGTATAGTATAGTATAGTATAGTATAGTATAGTATAGTATAGTATAGTATAGTATAGGCCTAATCACCAGCTTCTCTGTATTCAACTCAACGTCATTGCATTCAGCGAGAGTCCCCGTGAAGTTGGACCGATCTAGGGCGAACGATATTTTTTGGGAATGAGCCCTTAGATGGCTTCACGCTAAATACTGATCTCGTCAACGTACATGTGCTTCTTCACTCTCCAGTAGAGAATGCACTGTCACTTTATCTGCGCAATGAAACTGTATGAAAGAAAAGTAAATAATTAGTAATGGTACATTTTTATAATTTTTGTCAAGGGGTGGACAGAATAAGCCATAATCCTCTGTTATAATCCCTGGCATTTTCGCTTGATTATCCGATATTGATATTGAAGATGTGGTCACATTCTAGCTCATACGATAAACACTACTTAAAGGTAAAATATTACTTATCCAAACCAATCCCACTTTCTATATAAGCATTTATTGTTTATAAAACCAACTTGAATGTGATATTGTTTTGTCTCCAACGGATGTAACCAACGGATGTCTTTTTATTCTGAGATGAAGATTTACATCTTTACTTTCCATCAAAATTTGGAAGTTTAGTACACTCCGGCTGCAAATCATACATACGTGTACGTCTTTAAAAAAGATAATCCGTGCTGACTGATAGCATATTTGTACATTTACTTATGGATGATGAGCAGCTGGCCAACTGACATTCATTGGGTATACGAGAGCAGATAAGGGGTAAATAAGACAATAATGACAATTTATTGAAATTTTTTATCACGAAACGGACATAAATAAAATAAGAATTCCTGGATATAATATATATTCTTTAACCAACTGGTTTAACTGAAGAATTAATTCATAAAGATACTTTAAGTTATTAAATAAGTATTGTGAAATAAAATGAAAATTGCAACTTCTACAATGTACATAAAACTACAATGAGTGAAACTTGCCTCCCTGCTGGACTCCGTATTCTAGCTCACACACATCGTGTAGATCAAATGAATAGTTCAATGTAGTTTGTGGAGACCCATAGCTCATAAGAGGTAAAGTCCATTACTTGAAGATTAAAACAAATAAAGATCTGTTTACCACTTCATGTTGGAACTGGAGACATCACGTCAAACATTAATTTTTGTTTTTCGATTTTTGCTAACATTAAAAGTTGCCAAATCTCTGCTAGAATTACTGCGCTGCTGCTCTCTGCACGATGTAGTGCATGGGAACATATTACACAACTCCTTACGAAATGTTCTTCCCGTTATGACATATAAAAGTAAATTGATCGAATGATTGACGTACATCAACAGAAACGTAATTGTGCGGATAAGTCGTATTACGGACACCACGTGCGGGTCAGCTGTTTTGATGTCTGAATAAATTATCTCTAATACAGTAATGGGCGTGGTCAAGAGAATTAGCGTCGTGCTCACGACGAGTGGCATGACTGTAAAATAACCCTTTTTATTCGCTGGTTTTCCGTAGCTAAGTTTACTGGCGGTGCTTTCGCAACTTGCTGTTGAGCTGGTCCTCGCAAACTTTCTATGACTGTGGTAGCGGGAATGAGCCACAATGGCGTTATATTTACACATATCTCTTTTAGTGTCCGCCCGAAATAGACCAAACATTATCGCTATGTTCATAAAGCAAAGAATGGTCACGGGAATAAAGCAATACATGGAGAAATCGATCCAGGGCCATATGGATCTTGCCACCGTCATATTGGCGACGCACCTGTGCTGTATGGTCATCGTGGTGGAACCGTCGTTAAACACACAGTCATCGGTTATCCTAAATGTGAACAAAGTCGAGCTGTCTATCACCGCGATAACGGCCGATAACACCGCCATAATAACCATTGGCCTGCGAAGTACCGTGAACGTTTGTGTCGGAAAAGTTAAGAGGAGGAATCTCTCGCAGGTGACAACGACGACCGTCCAGACAGCAAGGTGACGCACAAAATGGTACAAAAAGCCACCAAAAACAGCGCAGAAGAGATCGTTGAGCATTTTGATGTCTGCTCCTGTCACCTTACCGACCCAGTACCGAAATCCGCTCAAATATAGCACCAAAGTGTCTGCCACCGACAGCACACTGATATAGATACGTATGGGGAAGTTCTGCATCTTTTTGTGCCGTCTTACCACCAGAAATGATAACACATTGCCAACAGTTCCAAATATTATAACAACTGGCAGTAGCCATATGTATAACTGATGCGACAATGTATAAGCTCTATGGGCACTTAATGTAGCTTCATAAATTGGTGAACGAGTCAAATTGACATCAAGATCCATGTGTTTCCCGTGCATGTTGCACAAATCAAAAGGTTTCAATGTTTCCGTCGAAGTGTTTGTTAAAAGCATGCCCACGGCAACCAAAACGTCTTCCGTGCCTGGAAACACGTAATGATTGCCGGCGGTCACTGCTGTTTGAAATTGGTGAATAAAAGGCCAAGATGCGTTGGTCGCGTTTGCCTCCTCCATGTTTCCCAATGCAGCCAAATGGCCGGTGTGTCCTAAATATTTACCCAGAATTTGTCCTCTCTAACTTCTGAAACTGAGTGCGACGTTAAATCATTGTTGAAAAGTAGCCTTATGTCCCTGCTTAATTCTCAGTAATCATAGTTACATATTTACTTCTTTACATCAAAATCTTTCCTTTGCTGAATCCTGCAATTGCATTCAATCTGTTCCAAATCTAGGGCAAAATCGAATAACGTAGAGTCCATTGTCTTAAAGAGCATTCCAGCATCTGAATCTCTAGGATTCTGATTTCCTATGTGCCAGGATCCGACGTTGAATTGTATCCACCAGAGACAAACCGTTCAATATTCTCTGGTGTTAAACACGGCACCAAACAAATGACTTGTTCTTCAAATTCTGAGAAACGCAAAGTTCACGCAAACGCGTTGCGCCGAGGGTTTTAATTCTCCTTTCGTTTGATTGGTCTAAGGAACGATAATTAAATCTTTTTTTCTGATGACCATTCCTTTATGTATTGTGTATTACTGAAATGATTCGGGATGCATGATACGCAAAAGAGTCGAATTGGTGGCGTTATAGGACAAAACGCTGCACTGTCGCTGGCAGTGGTGTGTTACCTAGGTTATTTCCAACTCCCTGAAAAATTGAACAAATGTTAATGAAGAGAAATGCAGTACTGAAATAAAGGTTAAACGAGTTGTCAATTCACTCTATAAAATAAGGAAGAGCTTCTATCCTCAGATTTTCGAATATAACGCCGGTAATTATGCTGATCATACCACAAAACTTTTTTTTCTCTTCTTTTCTATTTTTGAAAGAAAGATAGTTATCAAAAAACTTCCTGAGACGAGGATCAAATTCTGTAGGAAAGAAATTGAGCCGAATTGATTTAAAAGAAACAAATGATTAGAAAAGTCTACTTTCATACAATGCGAAGTTTCCATTCTGTTGTGGATACGAAGATTGGATTAATATCAATCAAAGTGGACAATTGCTACGGACGGCGGGCGCTCTTGTGAATAATTCATCAGCTTCGCAGATAGTAAACGAGCTATTATAGTTAAACGTCTATCAAGAACTAATTAAATCAGAGACTGACTAATGAGAAGTGCACGACATTGCCATAAACCTGTGCTTCATAAAATGCTGCTGCTATATGTCGTAGTACACGAAAACGTATTGGATGTACGAACGGAGCCAAGAGATGCCTTCGGCGTTCGATGGACTTAACATTCTAGCAATCTATTATTTTGAAAGTATGGTTAGAGTACGGTGCTTAAACAGTTTTCGTTTACATTTTTGAAACAAAGCAAGACACTTCTAGTTTGAACGTTAAATTTTGTTTGTTCTTAAAAGTAATTTCAATCTTTGCAAGAAACCCTAACACCAAAGCACTAAATATATAAGTATATATAGACCCACCATGCACGATATCCTAGAAATGCAATCCCCTGTATCAGCTTCGAGACACCATATACGTCGTACTTACTTATCGTTTCGGAACTGAATACGTCGACTAATTTTCTATTTAAATATCTCAGCAAGCTTCTCTTTTAATGTCCCTATGACGCTAACGTGTTTGGTGAATGCCGGACGACTTATTTTTCCTGACATTACTTCTCTGAGTCATCAAGTGCCACCCTGAGAGTTTCTGTGTCTTTAGCTAACTACATGTACCCAGCGTCTGATAAATTTGTCAAGTTACAGACCCTGAGAAAATTGGATAGAGAGTTAGAAGCTAAAATGGTGATGGCAAGGACTACGAGGAAGAGCGACGCCTCAGTAGAGACTACTGCAGTCCGGATGGTACACAGTGATCGAGTAGAGAGCATGTATCGGACAGAGAAATGTCACCAGTTACTCTTTATTTACTTTTTATTAGAAACAAATGGGCCAAATGTACTGGGTAATAGATGTCACATCCAAATCTAAGAAAAACAGTGTGTTGTGCACAAGGTATAGGACGCACACCTCTGGACATACAGTATGTATACAGGGTATATCTAGCTCCTTCGAATGTGTTCTATTTGATATACCAGTCGACACCAAGTGCCTTTATGCGCTGTAGTGTATATTTCTTTGAAATTCAAGTTGCCCGAATGTGCCAAAGTGGCCACCAAGATAAATCTGGACAAATGCCTTAGGGGTCATCAACTTTCTAGGTTCAGAAAAATATACCTGGACTAACATTTGAACATTTCCCTTTTTCTCTTTTGGAATACTTGGCCTACTGTGATAAGAACAGCTACATGATGCGATTTCCTGTATCTGAACGCATTCCCCAGATGTTCACACTATATCTGAGTATATCTACATGTACAAGGACGAGCTTTCATCGTGAGAGTGGCATGTATAACACAAGCAGCTTTTGGTATATTGCAACCACACTGCTTTCTAATTAATTTCTGCATTGCCATGTTTGTTTTGGTACAGACGGTGCGCTTTTTATATGGCAGGTTTAAAGTCGTAGTTGCTAAACATGTGTCTGCTAGTATGTGCTGATATTTTGCTGGTATGTTGAGATATACTAGTATTGAAGACAGATAGCAATTGTATCTATCTATCTATCTATCTAACTATCTATCTCTTTATCTACATGCATCTGTCCTCCAAAGGGAGCGCCAGAGAGAGAGGGAGAGAGAGAGAGAGAGAGAGATATTTGCTCCAGTCACAGATAAGTAATAAACTATGTATAGCAAAAGTACGGTCTCACTAATACCTATAAGGCAAAGGGACATGGTGATGTGCCTAATAAATGACATATTTGTTAATACCACACCAACTGTTTTGATTTCACTCAACTTCTGTCACAGGTTAATTTCTTGAACGACCGTCTTAACTTTCATTTAATGACCTTTATTTTAATTCACTTGTCATTTCCATTATTTTCCAATGTGGTTTACATTGAACAAACACTGGACATTTGCTCAATTTTCACTTGCTCAAGTATAAGACCATCATCAACAAGTACCAAGAACGCCCATACATGTAAATGTACGACTATACATGTCTCTAGTTTTTAATGTACGAAAGCAGTGGAGGAAATTGTCTTGCTCGAGTGAGTGATCATCGTTATTCGACCCAGACTGCAGAAAGCGCCGATGGCATTTCGGAAATTATTTGAAACTATTGAAAGTTACGGTACATTGTCAATTAATTATTCATAGTTCAGATGACATCTGGCATGATGACATATGAATTGTTTATAATTCAATTAATCCTGCTAACACAGGCGTCTCGTAGCACTATATCTATATCAGCTCTTTCATGGATACTTTGCCTATATGTTAATATGGGTGTTTGGATTGTTAAACCAAAAAGCACACTCAATGATATATTTGTATGAAACAACATGTCTACGTGTCTTTAAATAACCATGTTATTTCAAAACTCACTCGCACGGATTCGAAGTACAAAACTATTGCCCGTTGAAGTATAGCCATGCTTTAAAATAATACGGATTAAAAAACTGAATAGAAACAGATAACTTTATGCAAAACACCAGGTAACATACCGACCTTATATCTTCGGTCGTAGAGATAAGAACTCTACGTGTTGGAACTGAAAAATTGCTGTAGAAATACACGTATACTATCTATCGCAGTATGTATACTATCTATAACTAAGTAGAAATTGTAGCACCTTCTTCTTGAGGTAAGCTGTTTGCAGATTGGCAAGGTTTATCCAGTATTTATAGATGTATCGTAATTACATTAAGATAAGCTGCGACCTGATTGTAACAACTCGTTCGTCTCTTCTAAGCCTTATGTGCTCCAATGTGAATAAAGTCGATCTTATTTAAGTCAGTATAGTACCCATATGTCTGGCTTGCTACCGAAATGTCAGGCCTTATATTTACAGTTCTTAAAAAATCGAAAATCGAAACTTTGTTTAAAAAAAGTCAATACACCTAGCTATTCGCCTACCTGACATGAGCCTTTGATAAAGCTGTATTATCCCGGTATTATCCTGGCATTTTGCGATGTGTCTGTAAAACTAGCTTTCAACTCAGTTACCGTTTCGCACGACACTGTGATGTCACACGATATGACTTCCGTTTGAGGTACACAGCGCAGCTGGGCTTAAATGTCACGAAGACCTACCTTCCACCAGGCGTATCTGGCTTACAGGCGTGACTGTTTACTGGCACACATCATTGGAACTGCATTGCCACAATGTTAGTGTTTCAGTTGAATTTCGTCAATTTCTCCAAGTATAGGCTTGAAAGCGTGATCAGAGAAAAGAGTATTCAGTTGCTCAATACGCAACACGGGGGATTTAATTTGATACACTCAAACCTGAATCTTGTTGTTCAACTCATGATCTTAAATGACCGAATCTCGTTAGGGGGCACGGAAAATGAATTTTTGAAATATTGGTTTCAGCTAAGCGAAACTGTAGGGTATTAAAACGCAAGCAGATCTACTTGTGGGATAAACGACAGAACTTACTTAAAACCTTAATTTCTCTATACATCCTTTTGCTGCCACAAGGAGACCTCCAAAGAGAGTTTTGAAACCAATTCTGTCATGAATTCCTTCTGGTGCTTTGTAAAATATAGACTAAATAACGCTTAATCTTTTGAGAGCGTTCACTAGAAAACCAAATAGTTTAGTCATTTTTATCTTCCACTGTGGACTACGTCTGATTGATAACTTCCTAAAAACATATTTGTCTGCAAAATCAATTTGTATCGAATTAACTTAGCAGTCATTGACATTTACAGAACAATTGAGGGAATTAGCCAAGCAAAATAGACTGACTGCGTGAATTTCACATTCAAAACATAAAGACAGATATCGAATGCCATCACTCTTCCATGAATTCCTATTATTCAAGTGGCTTTGTGGCTTTTGTCTTGACTTGCACACAGAAGTGGACCCTGGGAGCAGTTTCTCACTACTGCAATCTTTAAAATGCAATTCCCTCCGAAACGTCATTTTAGTGTGATTGAAGATATGGCGAAGATTGAGCACAATAGAAAAAAAGGGGAAAAAATCGCATTACACAGTTTTCCGTCATTTCCAGGGATTTACTAGAGTGAATAGCCTCTTATTAATCTCTGGAATACTAGAAAATGAATCTAACGTAACTTTTTCATACGATGCTTTTAGTTGAATGCTATTTAAATCTTTCAGAAATCAGTATCAGCGTATTTATCCCGTTCGTGCAAATCCGACCATTATTTCTAGATATATTATTCATATAAGCCCAGATGGGGCACAGGGTTATGAATTTAAGTTAATTATTAATTGATTTCTGGATCTGTATCATACATGGTACCTGGAACCGCTTACTACAGTACGTAGAGTCGCATCTGGAACAGTTTGTATCCCATCAAGATGAGATCACACTTTCTTCCATTTGGTTAAGAATATATCCATTGGTATAACAGAGTTCACTATAAAAGACTGATGGACATGTGTCTTTAAAACGCACCTAGCACAACAATAATACAATACAGCGCCGGGAATATTCTCAAAGAATTTGCAATTGCAAAATCAAAACTAAATGAGTAACGTTGTGCATCATCGTGTAATTGAATAAGTGTTTGCACGTTGAACCTAGAAGTCATGGAGGGGCCTAATATCCTTTACAATAATTTTACAAAAAGTCAGCTATAGTGTATGACCTCCTTGGTCCAAAGATTAGTATCCCAACAATATGCTACCGTTACCTTTCAAAGAGTAACCGGTAGTGCTGTATTATCTGTGTTAATAGTATAACATATTGAGTTATCTGAAAACTGAACATGAACGGTTGTTCAATGGAATAGTTAGGCTAAAATCGATTAAAGAATAATTCCAGAGAGTAGTCAATTTGTATTCTGTTAAACGCCTCGGTTACACTGGGGATAGAGTATGCTATCCCGCTATTAACTCTCGCCAACGCGTTCATTAGTCTGGTCGCTTAAGCCATAATGAATGTTTTTACCTCCTTTTGTGTTCGTCGCCAGCGTGCCTAAAATTATTGATGGAGTTTGGTGCAATTTACAGGATAGATCACAAATGGGTCAAGGTACTTGAAAGTGTTTAGATTTTTGGTGGTGTTCCGAACAGCAGTCTCTCTACTTATAGCGATAAATTTGTCAAATGATCACTTATCTTGTCCAATGACTTCTACCCGTTGTGTAATAACTGTGCTCTCAACAATCACAATATACCGTTGCAGAGTTCAGCGCTGTCTGTGTGCTATTTAGTCGAGTTGCCACTTCCATAGGCCCAATAGTTGAAACCTGCAATGTTCTTTCTGACAAACTTTTTTGCTGAAACGCACTCCTCAAACCAAGAGAAGCAAAATTAGCTTGGTTGCTACTTACGAGACACTGAGCATTTTCAATATGGTCGTCAATTTATGAGGAAAAAAAGAAAACGACCAGAAGTCGCTATATACATGTATAGATTTTATTTAGAGCTTTTTTGAACGTTTATCCTATCACAAGAGCACAGCAAGACCAGTGAACACACTTGAGCAAAAAATTAGTAAGCAAAAAATTAAAATGTTCGTCAAAATGTATGGCAGAAATTAAAACAGCTGCAAAAATGTCCGTATTTTGCATATTTAGTCTCATTAAAACCAAATCCGCGTTTATAGTTATGTTCATTATGATATTTTCTTAGTCTTGACTCAAAACTCAAAATCAGCTTATTTGACATTCCACTGACGGATGGGTTAGTGTACAAGATGCCAAGAGTTTGTTTGCCACTCCCATGGGTCCCATAGATTATTACGGGTCATCTTTTTTTAGAAGAATTGAATTATTTAGGGCTACAAAAGCCAATTTGCTACTTCAGGGACATTGCTCAATTTTCAAAATTCAAGATGGCCGCAAATAAAGTACAATACATGGGCGTAACTAGGCATACGCACGGATGCACTGTGCGTACAATTTTTTGGCCAACCATGATATTATTTTATATAAATTTAGCGTATTTTTCACGGAATATAAAAGAAAATCCTCTGCTTATTAAGTAAACTGTATGTACAAACCTCTGTATCAATTGTATAGGCACAATTGTTCTGACCCCCCCCCCTCCCCCACCGTCTTGCAAACTGAGGTAAACAATGCCTGTAACCTTAACAAGTCCTATCTTAATCGTCCATCTAACTGGAACTTCCTTTACCCCTTAATTGGAGGGTTCAGTGGCCCTCAACTCTTCTGTAACCTCTTTCTTGAGAATATCAAACGCATTCTCGCTGGGGATATTTATCTCAGGTAAAAATCTGCCTGAGTGTTATTTTCAAAGAGCAGCTCCCGCAACCCTGGGGGCACTAGATAAAATCTGGACACCAGGTTTAAGAAGGAGCTAGAGAAACAAAGGAAGAATTTTTCCTGCAAAGCTTCAAAGAATTTTGACACGGACTTGACCCAGCTTACCCCTCCAAACTAACAGAGTGACATGGGCAATTTTCACAAACAAATAATTAAACTTAGATGTATCAGAGCTCTGTCGTGTCGTACAATTGGTTGTTTTTTGGGACCCATGAATCCACATGTAAGGTGAATGAAACCGTATGTTAGTTCAACTCAGAGGTGGATCCAGGATTATTCGAAGGGGGTTCCACATATGCGAAGCTAGCCTCCTTTTAAATAAATAGGTAGACCGGGGCTAAACGCCCAGTCGGAGTCAAATGCCCACCCGCTTTTTTCAGGTATTACGTATAAATACGCGTCTCGTGATGTTTTGTCCACTTCCGATTTCTAGCAGACTAATCCTCCATGACGGAGATAACCACAAACTAAAAAGTAAGCATTTTATGATAATTTGTTCATTTTTGCCCTGTTTACAGTAATCTAGCCTTTTCCTTAACATCAGTGACACCATCTACCAAATGCACGAATTTAAAAAACTTTGTTGGTGACAGATAGGATGATGTCAGACCTCCATACAAGTCTCGATGAAGTCAGATTTATAAAACCTTTCCCGCCGAATTTTGCAAAAATATACAAAATCTCACTTTGGGGCAAAACGCCCATGCTGATATGGGGCAAAACGCCTATAGTGGGCGTTTTGCCCCGATCACTGGGCGTTTTGCCCCTTTTCGTTTTTAGATAAAAAATAATTCTAAAAAGATGCGGAAGTGTTCTTTCATGCACTTTTTTTTATTGTATATCATCAGTTATTACACTTATATGGGGAAAAGCCAAAGCAAGTGGCTGTACTAGGAACTTAATTTTGGAAGTATCACAGTGCCCTACCGTAAAGAGTAGAATTACAGCTCATTTAAATTTGATGGGTATTTTTATTATCTCAGTACCACAAAAAATTATCTGTTGCTTTAAAGGCTTACTAAGTTGTCCCGTAGAAATATAATTTAATTTTATTTTGCTTTGTACAAAGGCGGGGCATAACGCCTATAGTTTGGGGCAAGACGCCCACGGTAGGCATTTAGCCCCCTGGTGCGAGGCGTATTGCCCCAGCAATGGGTCAAAAAGGCCGATTTTATAATTCACTTATTTTTTACCTATAAGGTTTTTCTTTTGTTTGTTTCCAAAAGTGTTACCGTTCTGGGTAATAAGAATAATGAAACTTTTTTCATTGCGAGAATGTTTCTGACTAAATGATGATTTTATTATTCATGGAAATTAAGCTGCGATGTGTGGTACATATCATGTAATTACGCTGTCCTTCATCTCTTGCGTTAGTCTACATTTTGCTGGGAATTTTTAAAAAAAACTGTGCGTACAATTTTTAAAGGTCTGGTTACGCCCCTGCAATAGCAAGAGTCGAGCTCAAATTGTGTGGTATTCCGCATTTCAATATTAAAATCACTGTTGATCCTTTCAAGGATGTTTAATACGATTTTAACTTTAACATAATACGTTAAATCCGTGGAAAATAAAACAAAATGACCGCTAAAACCTGTTGAAAAAAGAAAAAAGAGCAGTAAAATTAAAGTAAAAACGTTTTTGAACTGCTAATTTACCATCTTGAATATATGACACTCTTTAATATGATGACAAGATGTACTAGTAAGTTACAGTTATACTAAAACTCCATAAAAATGAGCCATTAGGTAGGATTGACCGTTACGTAAGTTCCCTTTTTGATACAGGTTCAGTACAGGAAAGAATATCAAGGGCCAACAGATGTGTCTGCAGGATTAGGGGTACAGGATGTTCAGAATGGGCGTTCATTTATAGGGAGTCCAACCAGGATCCGTGTGCGGGGATAAGGGGGAAATCAATTATAAATGCATTTAATTATAGTTTAAAATTTTAACCTTATTATTTTTAGTTTTTACGTTGGTTACACTTCACCTTTCTTTTCGTGATTTTATATTTTTATAATGACTATAATGAATAATGAATAATGAATAATGTATATATATAGATAATTTAACTTTAAAAAATTCCCTTATTTTTTATTGAAATTTGCACGTTTCAAAACAATTCTTTTTCCAAATTTCATCAGTATGTAATAGCACTTCTAATTTTTCTAATTTTTGCGATTTGTCACTTTAAATTACATAGGTGGTGTTGGAGTCAATAAACAAAACATCATACAAATCTTTTCAAGTACATGGTGTTGATGGGTTGCCTTAAGCAAAGAAAAATACCTTTATCCATAGCTGTTAAAAGAATACGTTTAGAAAAAAAGGATAAGAATAATCCAACCCTATGTATTTTTACTTTTCTCAAATGGTCTATGAGGAAAATAACATGTAAATTACACTTGATAGAAAGAAAGTGGGTTGCTTTGACAACGAATCTGTTAAAATTACTCAGGTGCCAGACTGTTACAATTACTTGATCGACAGCAATCTGTAGTCCTGACAACAAACCGATTACCTCGAACAACAGTCTTCCTTGCTGCGAAACCATCCTTCATAATGCCAAATGTCTCCTCATCAACATCATCTGTACATGTAGCCTGCTATACTACACCCAAAAGTACTTAGAAAAACGATCTGAAAGCTATTTTTAATTTCAAAATGATGACTTAGTTTACATATACTAAGGCGATAATGCATTTCCAAATTATCACCAGTGTAAATTTTTATTTAGAATGGAAGACTAATTGTCACGAAATGACTGAGATATCCGTAATTAATGTTTGGTTCGATCATAAAGTAGCATTGATTTATTACTGTATTATTTAGCCAAAGAATATGTTTTATTGTGTACCCTGTCT
Organism: Lingula anatina; assembly: GCF_051362555.1. NCBI lineage: Eukaryota > Metazoa > Brachiopoda > Lingulata > Lingulida > Lingulidae > Lingula > Lingula anatina. Next base: position 20,072,285 of record NC_141769.1, on the reverse strand, counting down.
TGACCACGGGTTAATCTTTTTACTTTATATATATATTTATATTTGATTCAATTAAGTTTTTTCAGTTAAAAGACTTGTAGTTTTACTGGTCTTTCTTTACCTTTTCCGTTACGTTTTGGAGGTCATTTTTGTTTTTCTTTTATTGAAATGAATTGCAGAGGTGTAAAAAAGGAAAGCAATTTGCATGGATGTGTACATAAACATGCAATTATGAACAATAGAGTGAATAATACATTTTGAGGGCTCTTGTTATCATACGACACATTGAAGGGCATCTTTAAATCTGAAAATTAATACTAACCGGCTAAGAAAGCCAAGCTTTATTGGCTTTTCTCAGTATTGTAGCATAGATGATATCATTTCTTTAAAAATTGTTTGCAAGATATAACATAGCAGGCTTTAACTATGGGTCTCGTGGGAGTGGCCAATAGATAAGGTTTTAATAAAACTAAATGTGCAAAAAACTAAATAATTTAACAGCTCTTTTGAACTTTTTGCCATATCTTTTGACGGCCATTTTTGCTAAAAGTTACGCGCTTAAGTGCATTCACTAGTCTTGTTTTGCTCTTCTGATAGGAAAAACGTTCAAAAAAGCTCTAAATAAAATATATCTAGCGACTTCTGGTCGTTTTTATGTTTTTCTTCAAAAATTGACGGCCATATTGAAAAATGTTCAATGTCTCGGTAGTGGCAACTAAGCTAATTTTGCTTCTCTCGGCCTAGAGAATGCATTTCAGCATAGAAAAGTTAACAGAAATGAACATTGCATTGTTAGCGTTCTGGCTACTCCACTATGCTATATATTATATGTCATAACTAGCCACGTGTGTCAAAAATATTTGCCCTTACTGTCATTATCTGCCACCAGAGGTTGCATGTTGTTAAAACCAATTACAATCTGGCTTGCTGAGTCTTACCTTTGCTCAGGAAACCTTGCCATTTCGAAGCTTTAACAATCTTTTAAGCGCCCAAGCAGGAAATTAATGTCGAAAAGGCGACAGGAGTAATTGTGCATTAAATAAATCTAAGTTCAACGAAATACGTGGGTGTTGAATCGCAAACGGAATCTAGCGATTTTAAGATATTGGTTTTTCATGCAATATATATATATATATATATATATATGTACAGTGTAAAATGTTCCTTAAAGAAAATAATCTGGTACTAAATGACTGGCCAACCATTAATGTTTTGTCTTCCTCTACATTTCAGAAGGAACTATCGGCTTCAAGTACTTTTATTTGTGGGTCTTTATGGTTCGAAAGGAGTGAGTGAATGGGGGAAGATGAGTAGATACGAATGCTATGAACACATAGAAAATATGACTTTGGTAAATTTTCAAACGCTTGTACCTTTTATTGCCAAACCCAAGACACACCGAGCAAGGGGAGAGCACACCGGAAACTACACAAGTCATTGCTAGCAAAGCTTTCTATAACAGACATTGGTTTCATCAAGTAAACACCCCTGGTTTAAACTTTGTGTCAGGAATCAAGGCATTGGGAAATAATGTGTCAATAATATTTGAAGATCTTGATATTGTTAATTCAACCATTATTAGTGAAAATCTTGGGGTCTCTGTATCATTGCATAATTGACATTCACACATTGGAATTTAGAATGTATACAAGTAAATTGCTTTAGATATAACACACCTTAGAAGTTCAAATTTAACTATCCTTGTTTCAAGCCTAGTAGTCCGTTAGACCTAGATCTGCTTCATTTTGTCTCTAAATGAGACTAAGATAGAGACAGACACAACTGATTGCAAATTAAACATAAACCGCCGCCAACCCCCGAAGCCGACTTCAGACTTCCTGAATAACCCGTCAAAATATGAATACTGCATTCCATGCCCAGGTTAATGTACGCTTGCCTTTAGACTGCTGTGTCATCAGCATCTAACTTATTAATCCAAATGGAAACATTAGCTGTCCTATCTAATCTCATCATATGGTCATCAATTTAATGTCTAGGTGCATTAATATCAATTAATGTTTCAAAGTGACTAAACGCTTCACGCAGGTTTTCAATGATTGCTGGTATTAACTGGCGTCTGATTAAGTGAAATAAGACCCGTTTTTCCCCGTCTATTGTTTACTCAGTGCTGTGCTCTGCTTTGGATGCTGTTCTAAACTATACTCTACATATTAAGCCTCATATCAAAACTTAATGGATGTTTCCTACAGTTAATAGTTTAAAAAGATCGCCGTCCTCTCCGATTATGATATCTGTTCAGAGTTAAATGTGCTTTTAAAAAGGGAGCGCCATTCACGGTGGAGTTATGAAGACCATTTCAGCGTAAACAGCACTGTCCCCCTGGGGATGGGGGAAGACGTGACTCATTTTATCATCGTTGATATATAATACAGAGGCACTCTGACGACGGAAACGCTTGATGTCCACGATGCATCGATAGATAGTAAGCCTGGCAAATAAATAAATAAATAAATAAGGAGAGTCTCCAAAATTTATGAATACAATTCTGTTAGAGCAGGCATTACCAAATCGAAAGAAGAGCAGTGGGACATTTAAAAATAAAACTATAATTTACGAGTTTTTTAAAGTTAAGCAGGGTGTGCATTCTTAATTATGGAAGATATTTAGCTCACCATTTTTTAAACATATCCCTGCTTTTGAAATCGCCAGTTAAAATTTGTCGAGCGACTTTTTTTTCGAGACATCCACACCCACAGTGTCTTTAAAACAGTAACAATAAACCATCAGTTGTGTTTTATGCCAACATTGGGTAAAATTGTCCTACACATGTACCTCTGTCAAAAGATCAATCAAACGACATTAAGCACGTAATGTCTCAATTCACTTGAAAGCTATGGTGATTCAAAATAACAAGCAGGTTAACTGAATTGTCATGTTCATGGGTGCGTCCATAATGTTAACTAAAAAACTACATTTAGATGATTGTAACAATTTCGGTGGGCCCTTGGCAGCAACGAAGCGAATTATATAACAACTTTTATATCAAAGGAACGGTGTCGATTTGAAGAAAAGAGACATTCGATTGAGAAGACGCATTCAAGCGATTATATACGAGTTTTATCAACAGGTAAGACGGCTTTGTCCACATGGAATTTAGTTTTTTTAATCAATACGAGGAAAAGCGGTCCTGATATAAGAAATACGTGAGCTTAGGACTCTGGGCAACTAGGGGTTCATTAGCACTTGCTATATTCTGTGATTGGCTTAAAAGAATGAAAAAAGTCAATGTTTTAAAAAATGAAGTAAATATCTTAAGACAAAGACAGTAGACAGCATCAAAGAGCCTTCGCGGTTAGCTGATAAATATCCTGAGACAGATTTTTCCCCATAAGTGCGCTTATGTCGGTTTGGATTTGAAGTTACATATATACATGTTGGCTGTATTCTCAAGACAATAAGCGGAACAAGGTTTGTTTGTTCTTATTCACAATATTCAAATGGCCATTGGAAGTTTATATATACAAGGCAAAAATTTGCGTTGAGCTGGCAACGCCTAAAAGAGAGAGAGAGAGAGAGAGAGAGAGAAACATTGGTCATCAGCGTTGACGGAGACCAGAACCTAAATATTTCAATGCCTGATTAAACTGTAATGTCTAGAAATAAAGATGGTTATGGGCATGGCTTTAAATCATTATTTGACATTTTTCAAATGAAACTGCATGAGGAAGCAAATAAATCAAAATGATAAAAACGGTCATATGACGAAAAACAACAGAACTATCAATTTCATTTCTCATTTTGTCTTTATCAGGTTAAGAGAAATTATATCCAGATATTGGATGTGAAAGCCATTTAGTTCATGGCGGTAAGTTAATGATTCGAAGGTAATTCTGCGTGGCCAAACGCGTCAGGTATTGAACACCGAACTGATATGATACCGAGAATAGCTTAGGAGCTATCATATTAATAAATCAAGCGTTTCGTGCTTTCCGAAGGGTCTTTTGGCAGGTTGCCCCCTTATCGGCAGGCTGGCCCTTCACTGCTGTATTAAGGTGGCCTTACGTGACTTCTAGTTTACTGAATGTAGGCCTACAGGAGGATCATAAATGTGGGAGTGGGCAGTTGTCATTATTCATTACAATATATATATATATTTTTTTTTTTTTTTGGGGGGGGGGCGAGATCGATTATCAAGTTTTAGCATCTCCCACCACAATTTTTACTTTCCTTCATTTAGCGTGTAAATGATTACAAAAGGTGGTACAAATTGCGTGTTGATAACTTCAGGACTTCAACAACTGCCACCCCCACCCCTCTCCCGGAGCGTTCATTTCAGCATACTGCGCGTGTACTCTTCATCATCTTGAACATGCTTGCCTTCTCTTTTTCAGTTCATTTATTTCATGGTACATCTCTTGTCTAAAAGTAATTTTTTGACATGCAAGATAAAACATTTTGCTGTCTGCTTGTTTATACTAATATGTCTGGTAATAGCTTAAACTTCGTTTATGAATACAGCCATTTGACCTTTTCGCTGTCTCAGATATATGTTTTTTTTTTCACCTAAAACAGCTACTCGTGTCTGATCATTCTTTGCATTTACTTCATAATATGCTGTAGCGTGTTTTCCGGCATTTTTGTTATTCTTCACCCAGGCAAGCGCGTGGGGCGGGGGGTGGGTGGGGGTGATGTACAAATAACCAAATTAATTTACAAATTAATTTTGATAGAGTTGCATGCATGTGCACGCCATTCGTCTGATTATCGGTTGCCATTATCGTATCTTTAATTGTCCTTATCTCACTTAAACGTTTAATTTACGATCTTGCGAATTCTGCCACGTCGATTTCTACTATAAAACCAGTGGCGATGTCCTGGAAAAAATGAGGTTTGGATTTTGTAACAAAACTGAGGTGTTGCGTTTCTTTTCTCTTTGGGGATAACTCAAGTCAGGAATCATGAGCCGAACATAGATCATCCTGAGTCGGATTAGCTCCCCTAGAAGTAACTTTATTATGTATATAAATCCCGCTGTATATCTTAGATCTCACTAGAGGGTAGGGCCGTGGGGGGGGGGGGGGGGGGGGGTAGAGGGGGCGGGTTAGCATGAAAATCCATAAAAAGTAGTTGCGTGGAGGGGGGATGCCCCTTATACTCCGTTTCCTGATGGCGTAATTGAAAAAATGGTAAATCTGCGAAATATGCTTATTTGGATACTCATACGAATAGTGACCCAATTGTTATCTATTGTCAACATATTTATTTGCCCAAATATCTTTCGGTTTGGCTTTTTTACTTAGGAATCTAAAGAAGTTAAAAATACCAGAAGGATTATTCATGACAAAAACCAACTTACCACTACCCCCAGGTTGCTTCACATTTGACTGCTGTAGGAGTGGCTAAAGGCTACCGGACGTAGATAAAGAATAAGATACCACTTTAAATAAATATGCTCTCTTTGCAAGGCTCATCGATACAAAAATCAAAGAATATATACCTTTTCAGTGATGTGAAACCAAGCCGTTTCACTCAGCGTTTAGAAAAAATCCTGGATTCGTCACAGACGACACACGGGTACTGTTTCTGTTCACAGAACCGTTTCTGAAACTGTTGTCATTATCGTTTAATATAGCTACGCTCTCGTTACATCACGGAAACCAGTCGTTTTCTAGTCATCACACACAGGAAGATCATGTTATCCCTCTCCTATCACTTTCGCAGTTCTCTTAATTTTCCCTTTTTTGTGAGAAAACATCATTAGTGGTTAAAATCAAAATGCCACTGTGCCAGTCTCCGTTGCCGTCACCTGCAACCACTTCCCGCGGTGGCACATCTTGATCGTGACAGGGAATCAGGGGAAACTCAAATAAATCAATAATGAAAAAGTATGCTGTCTTTGTACCTGTAGAAGACTCAGGTGCAAGGATAATTAAGACGCGTGGATCATAGAAGACAATCATGACTGACAATGGAAATCAGATGATAAAATTGCCCAGAAATCTTCATTTGATAATTCAAGTGTATTTATGAAAATAAAGGAGAGCCCAAACAGGAGAAAACACGGGATATGTGAACTTTTGACCGCATACATCTCCAACGATGTACAGCAATTTGGGAAGTGGGGAATTATTTTGACATGTCCGTTCATTTAATCAGCGGTTTGTAAATTTCCAAGAATAAGGCCTGCATTTTCTTTGACCTTTCAGATGTTTTCTGTGTTTTTCAGCAGTCAGAAGCGTATTACGTCATGATCACGTGGAATGCCACGCACATTAATATCCCTTTTTCGAAAATCCCTCTAGCATTAGCACATTACTGAATTTTAGGTTGAAAAAAAAAAGCTAATACACCTACTTCGTGTTTTCAGCCATAACCGCATCTCGCCAGAGAATAAGCAGCTTATATCATGCAAATCTGAATCCCCGCTGGCCAAGAGATCTAGATTTCGATTAATGAGACGTCTGCGCGCCCGGCGCATTACTGCCTGCTTAGGGATGTCCGATTTATGCGGCGTAACGCGCACGTGCCATGATCAAACCACCATGTTCTTTTAACCACACCATGGAAATATTTCCATGGCCACAGCAACCATGCAACTACATTAAAATTATGATACATTGATCTTTGTATAACACCACTGAAAGACAATAGTGCCTCACGTACAGCTGGGGTTTTATGAAAGATAAACAAAGACTACATATACAGGAAATATCGTGACACAAAGAAGAATTCTATCGTAAAAAGACTATTGAGTTTTAAAATGATTTATAATCACCTTACTAGCTCAATTGGTTCTGGAATCTTTTTTAGTTCATAACAGAGTCCAAAAGTGTTTTCTATGTCACTTAATTCCGTTAAGTTGCCATCTCTACTCGCCATTACTTTTGCTATTATTGTTCTGTACGTGATCAAAATTGTCGATAATTCCCATTACAACTGGTGCTCTTATAGTTAAAATGTTTTGGATATGGTACATTAAAGTCACACGATACTCATCAATCCCATTACTGATATAAATAATCGCTCTCTTTGCTGTTAAGTACGCAGAAAGAGTAATCTGATAATAATTTATCAAAACGTAAATAATTGTCGAGTGAAAAAAAAATGCATTGCTTTCTAAAATCTTGAGATAACAGCAGAACGGACCTTTTATCTATGAAGTCAATTAAAAAGATACTTTCCTGTATGAATGTTTTATACATGTATATATTCCAGAATCTGATATAATAACGTCAGTGTTTTTATAAATCCGGCAATGAATATAATTAGTCTAGTGCATGATACCCGCGTGCGCACACATGGTTTTGCAAAATGCGCGACAGAGATGCACACGCGCTCACACACGCGATTGATAAATGTGGTTATATTAGTTCGCGATAGTGACACAAACACAGTCGTATTCTGACACCATCAATTGGTGTGCTATAGGAGACATCACTTGAAAAACACGTACTTTATATTTCTAAAACTTGAGTACCTGAGCATCATTATATCCTTCTGAATTTTTGAGAAAAAGGCGTAACTTTCTCTACAAGCCCTGGTGCGCACCAACTGAAAATAGAAAAATATGCACAAACCTGGCGGACAACAATTCCGAATGCATCTGCAGACGTGACAAAAACTTGGCTCAATCCCCCAACCACGCCACATCCTCCGTGTATTTTAGGAACAACCGTCTTGCAGATTCAGATGATGATCTTTTAATGTTCTTACTGGAGCAAAACAACAGGCGTGCTAACGTTACTGAAAAATGCTCTTCCAGGAGCAGTAAAGCTGCGTCCATGCTCGTCAAATCAAATTTAACAAATGCGCTCGCACCGTGGCAAAATCAAACTCTACAGTTGTACCTTCCGTTTTCAAGCAAACATGGCATGCTGCAGGAAATGGATGTTTCCTACCCGAATTTTGTCCATGAATTGATTTTGATTTTAATTATTCATGTCAATTTTAAGGTGGAATTCTTCTGGCATTAGAATGCCTGGTGAAGTGTTCAGAGTATAAGAGGCAGAAGGAAAATATGCAATTTGATTAAGAGGCGACAGAGGAAGGCAGGATCCTCTCCATGTTGGCAAAAAAAAAAAAAAAAAAAAAAAAAAAAAAGCATCTGTTGCAGAGCTCACAAAAACATGGAAGTATTCCTATGCCTGTTGACAAACAATGTCGCCTACTCAATTTTGCCTCTTCTTATCAAGAACTTATTTAATGTTAATTGAAAGGCAATGAAGCAGTCGTTTGATTATGATTTCCAGATGAGGAAAGTCTGTTAACAAATAGAAGGGGATTCCTTGGCCATTTAGTGACAGCTATAGCTGCATATCACACTTGCTAAATTTGTGATCTAAGTTCACCAAAGAAATAAATATATCCGAGCAACCCTTAAGAGAAACAAGCCAGAATGTCCACTTCCAAAACTTCCCGTCAGACATGCGCACCTGTCGCCATTTATTTAGCGGCAACACAACCGCCTGTACGCCGTCATCAATGATGCCAAAAATTACCTGCGGTCCGTTCTAGGTATCTGTACTACATAACGTAGTGCCCAGTCCCACGAGGATTATTTTAAGCACGTACCTGTCCAGACCCCTCCGTGATAACAGCCACGGCCAGCTTACGCCAGGTGTGTTCTTATGTAATAATCTACTACAGGGCTATCATTTCGTGTGAAAGCCATGGGAGGTCAGTTAGTTGAATTTGGATTTTCTTGAATATATGTACTTTTTGAACCCCATACAAAATACAATTTAGATGTGTATTTGAAGAAGGATGCAGGCGCCATTTTCTACAATAGAATATAAATAAAAAGTCACCTTCAGATATATGTAGACCTAGCTTACATAATGCACGTACCCAGTACATACAAATGATATAGCTACGTGTAAGTGATCCATCCACTCTGGGAAACGTACAGACACTTCATTAAATGCGCTAATTTGATAGGTAATTATAAAACACTTAAGTCGATTACATAAATGGTAATTGCTTAGATCACGTACCTTGAGTCGAAACGTCTGGACGCGTACAATGACGAACCAAGTGATTGGCTCCCACATTACTGTGCAAACACTTTCCATCCGTTTACCTTAATAGCTAAGTTTGCCCTAGTACATCTTACATTTGAAGGTATACTTTCCGGAAATTGGCTCCAAATAAATTTTTCCTCCAGAAAAAAATTTTCTCATAGTTATTCAAAATTCACTGCTGGATTCGTTCCTGCACTTGGATTCGATATGTTTTACCATTTGTGCATGTATGTATTTGGTGCATTTGTGCATACATTGAGACTGCTCGAGTCTTCCTTACATTTAAGAAGGAATAACGACATCAGGGGTCTTTTATTTCAGGGGTTTTATTACTTTTAGGGTGCAGTTTGGAAAAGATAAGTACATTTGTAGCATCCCGGGATATTTAGACATATAAAAATGACTCTGGGACATTTTCAGATGCGTATAGTATACCATTAATGTCGCTAAGGGCCCATTATTCCTTCACCGGCGTACTCCACCAGACGCTATTACCATATACCGTGACTAAATACATGTACAGTGTGAACCGTATTGTATCGCTTCCAGTTGACAGTCAATCCATCGTAATACCCGTTTCGTGATGACAGAATAAGAGGCACTTTACCTAATGACGTCGAGTGGGGCACAGCGCGCGATGCTATATCATATTACACGGCCAATGTGGACCTCTTTTGACATTATAACACGCTTTGGTGAAAATGTCATGGACGGTGCCAATTTGTCATTTGCTCTTAACGTGAATAATTCTGATGCCTTAACACAAACAATTACTCCATTGACAAGTAAAGATTAAGTCCCTAGAAGATTTTGCACCTTCCTACAAGGAAATCTTAATCTAAAAACGAGACAGCCTGCCCCACTAATATTGTTAGAGACTCCGAAAGGGGAATTGATATTCGGAGAAAATCAAGAAGCACACTTTTGTTGGACTCTTCTGGGAATTTCTTTTCATTATAAGACTTGTTTCTCTAAGAGTTTTTTTTTTTTTTAATTGCACTGGTGTTCTTGTGCACAGAGCATTTGCCATGTTTCTTTAGCGACAGCAATGATCATGCTCACATTTATTTCTTCGTTTCCATTTTATCGTCAATATATGTCTGCGAGAAATTTTCTAGGAAATGCTGACTCAAATAATTACGACTCTCAGTGATATTCACAAAAAGCCCTTTTTGTTTAAAAAAAAAGGGCTGTCTGGAAAGATGCTTAATGCAAATTTAAAAGATAACGCAGTCGTGTCTCACGTTTTGGCAACGAATCACAACTGCGTCAACTTTTCGGCCTACAGGTGCTTCAAATGAAATCAGCACAAATTGGTGAGAACTATCCTGCATTTAACTAGTGTTTTTCCCCAGGGAGTGGAAGTCATCAGAAGCCAATCACTTCAGTAACGTTGGATAAATGTCGGACATATTGTTGTTTGCCAGCTTGGGTTGTTAACTTTACCTACCTTTCCAGGTTGTTATCCGTCGTATCAATATCGATAAAAGTACAACAACTATGAACCCCCTCAACTTTAATTCATGTCTTTGAGCTTCATGACACAATTCTTGCGTGAAATGGATCCTTAATGACTGCACTGAGACAAGGAAAAAACGTTAACACGCCTTTTTAACAGATACGAAACGATCTCTTGTATTTGCATGCAGGTAAAGCAAACCCATAATTATGTGCCAAGAAACCCTTGAAGACAGAAATGATTTCAAGCGATCCGCTAATCGACACCCTTAAATAATCCCAGGCGCAGTTGTTGAAATTGATAGAAATGATGTACATGCTTGGATTTTAGATTTTTAAATACCCTGGCCAGAATTACCTTAATTTGTAAAGGGTAGCGAAAGTAAAATAACATCAGGTTGGTGGCCGTCAAAAATCAATAATTTCTAACGAAATAACAAAGAGACACATAAAATGCTTTATTATAAACCTGTGTCGAGCATAATACGAATAACATCAAAAATAAAAAAAGAGATATAAAAATCAGGAAGGAGCTTAAATCATGAAATTTTAAGTGTGGGGTAAAAAAAGCACAAACAGAAAACAATGGAAAACACTTGTGCTTTGTGAAATATAGATGGAGCTTTTAATTGCATTGTCTAGCTTTAAAAAAGTACACAAAGACGTGTTGAAATATTCAGGAATATTCTGAAAGGTTCACCACAATGGTGGCATCAGTGAAATAAATCGCATACAACGATCTTTTCATGCTGGTTGTCCATCTGTGCACTTCGTAGATTTACACCCCATTTCCATAGATTAGATCGACCTACTTTAGATCGACCTAACTCCCTGGGGGTTCACGCTTAATAGCTGTCAGCCGGGCGGACACGAAAGTTAATTATCCCCTTACAGCTTGTAGTAGGCGGGACGGACATTTAAGTCGGATTATCTGAAAGTATTCTAGTGAGACTCCCCGCGGGGATAGATCGATCTAAAATCTATGGGAATAGAGCCTAAGTGTAAGCGCGAAACAGACCGTAATAGTGTAATTATACAGTTCAGAACACGAAATATTAAATTCTGCGTACCAATTATTTCTATCAGAAAGCGTTAGTATTGCCCTTTTCCAGAACTCAGACACGCTGAAGAGAGCATTTTAAAAGGACACAGTCCCTGTGGATCGTGGAAAAATCAATTAAATGCCATTAATAATCGTACTTGTATCAAAATGATTTTATAAGGCTCGAAGTTCGAGTGGTGACAATGAATAACAGTGACTTTAGTCTAGTGGTGACCAAATAGACACCCAGAAGTCGAGATCACTGGCTCAATATAAGCAAAATAGCAACATGCGTGTGCGTGTCTTAAAATGAAATCATGATTGCATTTGCTTTCTCTCTATCTTTTTCTTAATGGAACGCCCTAGAGATACACGGTATACCAGTAACTACAAACCAGAAACCACAAGAGGAAATTTTAATTCTCTGTTAGACTCTGTTACACCTGTACAACGTTACAAAAGCCCTGGATCCAAATTTACTAATGGTATACAAAACCCTGCCAAACAAAAATGCCATTTGTTTCTGTGGACAGATTTATCCGTTTGCATTCTGTAAGGTATAACAGGCATTTGGAGACAAAAAAAAAACAAAAAAAACCCAAAGTTCCCCGGCGGCTGCTTTGATGCTCGAAAATTGTATCAATTTTTCGAGAAGATTACATTGAGATTTCGATGGCTTCACAGAGACTCCTGTTTTCTATTTACTAGGAAATGCTTTTTGTTTCCTCCAGCTAGACGTGTCTCTGTTCACAATAGTGGCATGTGTATAAACGTTGGTATAATTCTGTTCGGTTTGCAACGTGACACCATTAATCTTTACAGACAACAAAAGAGCATTTCATCTGTTTAATAAAACAAAGATGCATTTGGTTTAGATATAAGAGGAAATTGAAAATACGTTTGTTAATTCAGCCATGCAAATCGATTTCAGTTAAATGGCATTTTTTGTATTCAGCACTTTGCGTAATGGATGAACTTCAGTATGATTGTAGTATAAAAAAAATACCATTATGGGAATGAAACAACTGACTGATGCTTTTCTGCTTTTATGATTTGATTATTGGCATGAATATCTGTTCCCAGTCTAGGTTTACAGTGCACCGTAATTCAATTTAAAGTTATAATCTCAGAACATCGGTCACCGAGTGCACACGTCACGAATCTCGTCAGTTATATAATGAAATCTTTTTAGAGGGATAAACAAATATAAGAGAAGTGCAAAATAACACATCCAATATGTAACCTTCCAGGCATTTCGACTATCAGTATATCGATTTTGACTTCCATGTTGAAAGCAGCAGTGTCTTTTTTGTAAAGGAAACAAGCAATGCCGTCACTAAAGCTCTCTCTCTCTCTCTCTCTCTCTCTCTCAAAAAAAAAAAAAAAAAAAGGTATTCGGCGCCATTCATTTTTAGAAACCCGTGTGTTTCCTGGGCCTCAGGTCACGTGTTTACCGTGACGTCAACAAATCACGCAAATGGATTATACTGAACAGCGCAGGCCATATCTAAGGCAACGGGAGCATCGGGAAACTAACAAGACAATGCCTTGAGTATTTAATTGCAACTGAACTTCTAATGCTTCCGTTTTTTCACTGAGTGTGTCTCGCATGTCTTTTGAACAACTGTGGATTGACACCCAGACGAGATTTTCAATCAGAACATTTCAGGACAACTGTGCAGTTCTACATGTATCTGAGGGCCACTTCATCGTTATGCCATTATGAGTAAATGTTGGCCTCTTAATCAACAACGCCTACCTTAATGCGTTTACTTTCAATAAATCATTGCTATGTATCATTTATTTAATTGGCTTTATTAGTTTATCCCCCTCCCTCCAAATAAATTATTATCTTGAAAAGGGATCAGTCACTTTTTATACTTACATGTATATATCAAGGTTAATTCTACATGCATTTGGTGTACTAAGTAACTTATCCTTTTCTCAACAATAGCAAAAACAGTTCGACAATTCAATCCTCTATGAAAAATTCAATCCTCAGTCATAAAGCTGCAAATGAAATTTACTCTTTGATTCATGTGGTAATCGCTTAATGGAGGACTGAGCACATTACACTTTATTTAGATAAAAGAAAAAAGCTTTGCTGCCGAGTTAGATTTTAAGTGGCATTTTTATATTTACCAATTTTCCGGGGCCGGTGACAAAGCGAGCATTTTTTAAAAAGTTTGCCAATACTTCTGAAGTATCATATCACCTACCAGATTTAGACGAATAGAATTGTTGGTTGCAATTGAATTGGAGTGAATTTTAAAAATTCTTGCTGTATGCTATCGCCTGTGTTTCGTTTGATATATTATCTGCTTTTCAGAGACAGCAAAGTAGCAAACACAAAGATAGCCTAGTGTATAAAGGACCAACACCAACTGGTACCGCACTGGTTATTAAATGAGCTGCTTGTTGATAACATAGCTCCTGATTCACAAGATCTCATCACTAGTGCGTCTTAGGGGAATATTTTAATGACTTGGAAATTAACTTAGGTTAGGCAAGATGGCCTTATTAAACGAATAATCACCAATATCTGATTTCTCCGATAACTTGTTGAAACGACACATAGCATTAATTCAGTAACATTGGCGAAACTACATGTACCTGAAACGGCGAGTAACTGTTTGCTCAGTTCACATCTACAAGTCTGGGAATTATTTTTGTGCACTGAACATGCTTTCCCTTATATTATCGTTCACAGTGCCATATCTAGTGAATAAACTACAGAATAAATTATCTTCATGATAAGACTGGAACGTAATAAAGCATGCCTATTTTACGAGTCAAAATGTTTACGGAATAAATGTACATATTTACGTTAACCTCGCCTTTCCCTGCGCCATTGTACTCATTAAATTCTCCTCTCGGGCCAGATTCAAATGGAAGGCACGCATTTGATTTTGTCAATGAAAAATACGTGAAATTAACACTTTCAGTGCGTCGTTCCACATTTTATAAACTTCAGTTTGATAATCAATTTATTTTTTTACTTACCGTGACCTCATTCAGCTTTTACAAAATGTCCTCGTCATTTGTCATCACAAGGATCGATATGGGCAGATACCCCTTGATCTTTTCGTCAACCGACAGTCCGCAATGCTTGAAGGTATCTTTTCTTCTCTGACTACAACTAGCGAGCTCTACGAACGAGAATGCACCGTAAAACACGCCACTTGAGAAACAGACGTGTTTCTGTATTTCCGCGTTGGCAGCTGGCTTCAAGTGGGAATTTGCACATGGAGTTATTATCTTGATGTCGTAAATCGTGGCTCGCTGGCACAAGGCGTGGGAATTCAACGGATTTACACTGGTTGTCTTGAACCTATCGAGCGCGCGCCAGAACCGAACCAGTTTTAGCTAGAGAGAAAGTGGACTATTTATGAGTATTTTCTCAAGACAGAGCATAAACACATATTTAGCTCATGGTTTAGAGGATAAAATTTAGGTCGAAACAGGAGCGCTCAGAAAGCGACTCATGATTTTCTAAATGTGAACTGGGCATTGTGGTACGCGTCAACGTGTTTTACCTTGATTCGTCACTAACCAGTTACATCACTGCACCACTGTAGGTTTTCTTCCCAACTGACACGAATACTGTGCTTTTTATCGTGACTACGTACTTCAAAGAAGAATTGTTCAAAAACAAATTCGGGCTCTGCCAGTATCGTCAAAACAAAGCAACAACGTAATCCAAACACTGCTTATGAAAATGACCTAAATAAAACTGCATGAACAGGAGGGGCGGATCCAGGTTTATTTGAAGGGGGGGGGGTCGCGGATGCGAAGCTGACTCCTCCCCCCCCCATTGGCGTGGGGTTCTGGGCCCGCTGAAGGGCCCCGAAAAAAATTGATATTTAATAGGTCGAACGGTGCCATTTCATACGGTTTAGAACTATGATTCTGCTAGTCAAAATTCTATATAATTTCAAGAGGGGACCATTCGTGTGATTTTTTTTAGAAATCGAAGGGGGGGGGGGGTCAGGACCCCCCTGACCCCCCCCCCCCCAAATTCGCCACTGGAACAGTCACAGTTGTAAAAGATGATCGACTCTGATGCATCGGTAAGAGGTTTTATTTATGACAAAGAAGCCATTCTCGATATACCTTACCGCATAAATGGGCTGCTCTGTTGCAACCGATTGCAATTAATAGACTTTTATAATACTTCATCTGGCACGATCAGGTTTCTTTTAAAGACATTTCTTTGAGAGGATAGTGATTTTAGACATTGAATCATCTGCTTTATTTGAAATACACTTTGATTAAAATTGATCGTAGACTATATTGCTCTAAATGAAAATGATGAACCTCAACATCTCCGTCAGAAGACATTCAATGTCGACCGCGCGGCATTGAAACTGTTCTTTCCAGTATGAGAAGCTTACAGTGAGCTTTACTGAAAACATTCATATCAGATTTAACACATACAAACACCGGGTAGGCAAAAGGTAAATAACTTTATAAGGACACATAAGGGAATTTCTCTAGGGAATTGAGTTCATTTTAGACAGTACATGTAGCTTACAGGTTTCGAGAGGCATCGGGTATTCAGCATAAATGTCACATGTAACTGGGACAGAGGCACTAGTGATATAAATGCTATATTGGTGTATGCAGGAGAGTCAAATACAGGCCCTATAAACGGATTAAGCGTTTACTAACACTACCCGCACATCTTTTAGCACTAATGCCCATATTAACCACAAAACCCACAAAACCCAAAACCTTCAGTGGCCCCGCACCCCACGCTGAGTGGGTGGGGGGAGGGGAGGAATTTGGGGGAGATCGACACGGCATCCTCGGACCCCCTTCGAATAATCCTGGATCCGCTCCTGCATTATCGTTTAGATGTGGAAGCAGGCAGAGTTTTAAGCCTACTTTTTTTACTTTTTTTACCCCTGTCCTTCCCTCTTCCCTTAAAAACTGCCTTCTTAGCATGGCCTCACCATTAAAGTGATCTTACGACTGTAACTTCGATTTTGAAATTGGTGCATATCGGTCTGATAATGTTATTAAGGTAACAGATTTTTTTTTTGTCCTAAACTAATATTTTCACAATTCTCAGAAACACGTTTCAGTGTCAATCTGGCATTTTCTTCAGTCTGCTCAGACGTTGCTCCTGCCGCCAGTGGTTGAGTTGTTGTTGCGACTGTGAGTATCGTACTTATTAGTTTGTGATAAATGGTCATTTACTATTCTTTGTTGTAACATAGATTGTGGTAGGTGTGACAGTTGAACGCAATCACATTCTTACGCATTGGCTGTTTATGGTTGGTTGAGCCGTTTTTAGATTGCGTCGCACTTTGAATTGTATTTTACAATTTTCAACTCCATTTCTATCATTCTCAGGCGTAGGTCTGTGTTATGAAGCACACAATATTTGCTTAGAGGCTGCATACGCGTGTGTACATTTTAGATGTGTCAGAAAAGTTTCATTAACTTCATTCACACAGAATGTAATTGAGATATTGTTTTCCCGTTTTTCAAACCAGCAAGGCTGTTTGAGCATCATTGCTGCAGCAATAACACAATGTGAAGATAGATTTTATACGTCTGCAGTATCATGTGGCATAAATTTGTATAAATTGCATGGCATTTTTTATTCATTTATCGGGTATTTATTAAATTTTTGCTTGTAATCTGCCTATTTCTCTTTCCTAATAATGAAAAGAATATATATAACAGTCACCATAGCTCGTATTTTGTGATAATAAATAAGTAAATAAATAAATGAATGGACACAAATACAATGACGATAACAATAATACGATATTAGGAAATTAACAATAAAAAATGTGGAAAATAAGAGAAAATGAAAACAATGTAGTCGATGTCACAACACATGTATGTTGTACAAAGTTGTTTGAAGGAATAAAGTTGGTAACAACAGAAAATTGCTTAAAATTACTTAAAATTGCAGGTGTAATTTTTTTGAGTGATAAAATCTGTTTTAAATTTCACAAACCTGTCCAAATTTTAAGTTTCCCAAATGTCTGTTAGATGTGGCAGCCCCTGTAACTTTACATGACGCAGTAGTCGATTAATAGACTTCATATAGGCCTAAATCTGCCATAATTAACCACGAATGTATTGACCTATTACCATTTGACCTATTGACCAATTGAATTACTAATAAAAAAATTATATCCCTCTGGTGTATCGTGGTGAAATCCAATACCTGCCAATTCTTATTTTTATTTGCTTGCATTTTACACATGAAATCACCTTTTTTAACTGAAGTTCTACTTCTAAACAGAAGCTAACCAATGCAATCTTAAGGTCTAATATTCACATTTCTCACGGTAAACAAAATTACAAAGGCTTGGTTATTTCGTAATTAAAATATGTCCTTTATATTTCGCGATATCACACAGAATTGACCAAAATGCCGTTTAACTAGCTCAACATGAACATGGCCGTGTAAGTCGGAAATTATTCAATGCAAACGACAGAAAACATACTAGTAAGGGTCTCGGTTAATATGGATTGACGGTATGTTTTGTAAATGATCAATGTATGTCTTTGAAATTGTTGTAATCTCTCTTTAATTATTCTCAGGTAAGTCAACTGCAAGCAGCGACTAGTAAGCACCGCCGGCTGGGTTGTTTGACATACCTGAAGCCCGTTACAGCAGCCTTGCGACCGCTTTGAGGATAGATTCTTTACTGTAACAGCCCCTGCTTGAGACGTCGAGAGTCCTTATTTTAGTTGACTGTCTCACGTTTACTTTTCGTCTTACTACTCGGCTGTAACATTTGCTGTAACAGTTGCCTAAGTCATTCCCTCATTTAAAAGTGTCCAGGGATGCATTAACTGTATCGAATTTAACCCGGGGTTGTTATTGATGACAGTTCATAAAATATAATCTTCAGTCGTTGCAAAGAAGAATTTAACACACCAAGGCCACGAAAAGAGGGCTATGGTGAATGCAGTTGGTATATGGTTGGAACTCAAGTTTTCAATGATGCAGAAAACATGTTTTACAATGAAATAACATGGCAAAGTTGATACTGGGCTTTAAGGAAAAAGTATCTGAAATTGATCAATATCCTTACTAAAGATGATTTCGTGGCAATTGTTCGCTTCGGGTGTTTTTAAACTTATAACCTATGCTTGAAAGAAAAACAACGGAGCAAACTATGCCTTTAAAAATTAGGAGGGGGGGTGAAAGAGAAGGACAAACATGCCTTACCGTAACAAATGGTGCGCATTAGTAGTAAATGCCGGTGCATGCAGCGTTTTAAGAGTAACGGTCAAGTTTACCCACTCAGTTAGACTTCTTTTTTACACGACGTAAATCAATATTTGGTGAGATAACCATCATGTTGGCATAAATTATTTGCAATTCGATGTAAATAAACCCAAGTCTTTTGAAAAAGTAAACGTACACCTGACCTAAGTGAAAAATGCAAGAGCCCTTTTAAAGGCAGTTCAACTGAAATTGATGGATTTGCTCCAAGTGCGACAGAAGTGTGTGATATCAATATCACATTGGCTTGAAAAAATCCTCTTGTGAAATCTTACGAGAGAGAACAAGAATACGTTCATTCATGAGGTTTAAACTTTTCTACACTAAACATTAAGCTATATCTAAACAAAGTTTTCGGTTACTTCGCGACCTTCCCCGGCGTGTGTAACAGCGTAAAAAGTGAAACCTAATGACTTATCTACACAGATGAATTTCCATCAGAAGAATACGTTCACTTGAATCGATATGACTTCATCGCACGCAGAAGAAAGCAAATGCAGCTGGGATGGCCCCAGTCTCGGGTCCTTCATGGAGCAAAGAAATAAATGTATCAACAATATTTAAACAATGAAGTTAATTTAATAAAGTTTCAGGACAAAAATAAAACACAGTTCAATTTTACGCAGTTACATATACATGTATGATGCACGACCTCGGATTGGAAGTAGGTATATAAACTGTAGCAATGGCGTTTACGTCTAAAACAAAAAAGTTGTTTCACGTGATGAGATCGGTTAATATAGTTGTCAAGTGGATTGTTTACTCCTCCCTCGATCTTCATCACAATATTTTCGATACCATTAATTGGCTGTGATAGTCTAATGGCTATATCAGACATCGGTCATTAGTAGAGTGTTTCCGCTCATCGATTACATTATATGTATGAGTTGGCCATTGTTTCAAGAGGTCCGTCTCAAGTTTGTCTGGTAAACATCGGCGCGTGATATCGTTATACTACAGCAGTGAGCGTCAAGGCGTTTCTGTATCAAATATTTATGAAAGTCATCAATTTTCTTGTGATTTCTGATACTGGGCGCAGCATGTACACAATTTGTAGGAGTAATTTCGGGAGGAGTCACAAAGTTGATCGAAATTCAGAATGATACAAGAAGCACAGACCGCCTCCAAGTTCATTGTGCAGCTGACAGTAATTGGTATTCGGCCACATTCATATATAGCAAGTTAAATCATGCAGATACGTGAAACATAAATTTAATTGCTCTAGAAAATCAAGCACTGCCGTTCACGCTAAAATATAACCTGTAAGTATCATAATAACATTGGTTTAGGGACGTAATTGGTTTTTGAGAAAACAATAAACCTTTTCTTTTCTGTAATCCGACGGAAATTTTTCTTCATAATCTATAACGTACTAAAGATTTTATCGAACTCATATATAATAGATTTGAAATATGATAAATATAGCGATGTTAAATCTTACAATTCTAAGAGTGCTACTGAAAATGAGCGCAAAAACGAAATAAGTAGAACAAAGTTGTTACATGTATAAGGCATTACTTACTACCCCCCCCCCCAAAAAAAATAAATAAATAAATAAAAATTAAAATGATATAGTAATAAGTATTAAGACATTTATAAGGATATATTAAACTGATACTTATATATAGGATATCAATACGGTGATCAATTTTGTTCCAGGCGTTATACCAATGTTATGGTCACACGTAACTACCAAAATAATCAAAGCGTATTGAACACGCCCCTATAGTTTTGGTCTGGACGCTTCATTGGTTTTTTTGTCACTGCTAATTCACATAACCCCTTCCCTCACAGCCGGTTTATATAAACACTATTGACACCATACCGTTGGACAACTCTGGCAGCACGGGCGTAGTGACGTACCTGTGACCATACGATGTGGAGTTCAATGCTAGTTAATGGCAAGGACGGCGCGGTTAAATCCACCCTTTACTGAAACATTTAACAGGGCGTCACGGGGCCAAGTCCCTAGAGTTCAGACAAGTCGTGTGACAACTTTGGATTAGGCAAGGAATAATTCGTTATTTTTCTTCGTCCTTAGGCGAGGGGCCGGTAGCGAAATATGGGCACCGAGGCGACCACGGAGGAGGAACACACACCGGAGTATGAATTCGCCACCAACACCTCCGCTCACGGCTTTGCCCGGGTTGCTGACAATAAGTACACCTTAAGTCGAGTTATTTGGGTTTTGTTAATTCTCACTGGATTCGGCGTAGCAACCTGGCAGATCACTATGCGTTTCATAGCGTATTACAAGTACGACACTACAACAAAGATCACTATGACGTTTTCGAAGACCCTTCAATTTCCTGCAGTAACAATTTGCAACGTGAACAAGTAAGTTTTAGTAGGTGTGAATTTGGAATTCTTAGCCATTTACCATACCCAATTCATCGTAAATAATTTAAATCATTGACGAGATTTAGAGAGGGGTCAACATTTTTGAGCTAAGCCAACATTATTCTTGTTGTTGTGCTTACTCTTGGGTGCAGAGATTCAAAAGCAGGCTAAGGTGGACAAAGGACAGCTTAAAATGACGCAATGGGCTGTCGCGATGAATATTTATTGCAACAATGGCACCATATGGTACAAGGGCTCTCGTTTTGTACAATAATACCACAATAACATGTAAGGGGGACGTGTGTGTGTTTGTGTGAATGTATGTGAGTGTGTGTAATGTGTGTGTTTTGGATGTGTGTGCGTTTGTGGTAGTGTGTGTGTATAAAGGCGTTTGAATGCATGTGCATGTGTGTTTAAATGGGTGTGTGACTGTGTGTGCGTGTCCGGGGGTGTGCGTTTAAATGCGTGTGAGTGTTTGTGTGCATGTTTAAATGCGTGTGCGGGGTGAGTGCGTACGTGAGTGCCTGGTGACATAGGATTTTGTTCGGGGGGGGGGGGGGGCAAATGATTCACGAAGCTAGGCAAACATGTATTTAAAATAAATGAAGAGGACTTTTTCATCAAAATACAACGGTCGCAGAGCTTTAGGGAGTAAGGGGCAAAGTTATAAGTTTGAGAATAAGTGACCCTCTGTTGATTGTATGTGTGTGTGTTCGCGTATACTGGTTAGTATAACCATACATGAAAAAAAATCTAAGGCGCTATTATATAAAGTTATTGAGCGATAGGCCATATATCTTATGTCAGTAGCAATAAATAATCCTCTTGGCTGAATGTTCAATTTATTTACAGCGGTACATCTACATTTTGAAAGGCTTTGAAAGAAAAATTAAAAAATCAGTCCAGAATTTTAGAATTTATTAATTATCATTTTGTTGGAGATAAATATCTACTCCCCAGTAAATATACCAAATAAAAATTTGTCATTAAATAAAAATAAGAACTTGAGACATTTTTTTCAACCTTCAAGGTACCTTAAGTCGCAGCTGGACCAAACGGACATCGACTTTCTGGACCAAGCGACGTCAATGCTGAACCCGTACGACTATGCGTACAATCCGTACAGCTACGAAGACTACTCTTATTACGACTACGGAGGAAGCGGAGACGCCGCATATGGAGTTCCACCTGCTGCACCTAGCGGGAATACCGGCAGTGTTAACATAGATGACTTGATGGCCAATATTAGCCTGTGGTACCCGGGAGGCTTTGATTTCGCCAACTTTACTAAGGAGAAGGGGTGGCAATTGACAGACACCAATATACACTGTGAATTCAAAGGAGTAAAATGCAACATATCTAAGGTGAGTACGCAGCTTGCTCCGATATATGAATTCATTACATTGGAATGTGCTTCAATATTATATCAGAGATATCTGCGCGCAGTGAGATATAAATGCATAAATGAATAGATAATTTAAAAAATAATAAATTAGTAAATCTACGGATTTAAAGGGACTTTGGTATAAGCGCCATTTGGGTCCCAACAACAAAACGCATCTTTATTTAAAACAAGCACATCCTAGGCTTCGTTCTCGACCTTCCTCTGTGGTCACTGTGGCAACGCCGGGTTTATGACATCTTAAAGATATAATAACTCTTCGTATGAGATCTATATTTCACAATAAAAACATTGTGAATAACTCATAAAAATATAATATATTCTGTTTTACCACAAAAACGGCAGTTATAGCTATTATTCTGATATCTGAGCTTGTCTTTAGACCACGTGACCTCCATTGATGGCTATATTCTGTTAAAATATTTTAAGAGATTTTAACAAAAAACCAAACTTTTTAGAAAAATACCAGGGACTAACTTTGAAAGTAAAAATGGATTCATTAACCATTGGTAAGTATGGGAAAATTGTTGTTTACTCCAGGAAAATTCATTTTTTGGCCGAAACGAAGAGTTATTATCCCTTTATGTAATAACCTAGTATAGAACAAACTGAACAAATAAGTGACTGACAGAAACTCGTTCACTGTAACATATCCCTGTCATGTTATAGTCTAGACAATAAAAACATGTATAAAGTAATGCAATGTATTTTAATACATGCCCCTCCCTCTCTGGGGACAGGCAGTGTCAAAGACCTCTGCACGCCAAGAGCCAACTTATTAGGATCAAAATGAACGACACGCGGTTATGAAATGAGACGTATAAATGATTACCAAAACCACTACCTCTATCACTGCATATTTGAAATGATAGCCGTGTATCTAATTCAGTATTGATTTCTAACTTTTACAGTCCTTCACCCCCGTGTTGACGGAATACGGATTATGTTACACCTTCAATGCCGTGCCCAACTCTAAGCCACGCGTGTTTCAAGATCAGCCCGGCATTGGAAACGGGTTGAAATTAATCGTCAATATCGAACAGGTAAGTGTAAGGGGAGATCAGTTATTGAGCTGCTCCCTTCCACTTATGTCAGTTTTTTTATTCCTTTGATTTTCGATAGTAGCGGTTTGGATCTAGTCTATGAGGAGAGGTTTGACTGTGTTTCTATTAAAGTCATATGTGATGTTTTTTTTTGAAGGATTTCTGACTCACCTTCCAGCCTCCCCCTACCACACACACACACACACACACACACACCATTTTCAAATTTCCTTACACCCCCGCTTCAAATCAAGAGGCTGATATATCTGAAAGCCTGGGTTAATGAACTACACATATAGAAAAATTACATTTCCAATATTTTCTAGTCCTGGGGACTACACGGCCTGAATTCTCTTATCACAGTGTCCTGAAAATTGCAGAATCTTCAATTTATGCGCTTCCATTTCATTTCTTCGTGTCATTCCGTGACCTTTTGGAGCAAACACTATTGCCAAAAATCAAATATACATAATTTCTTAAGTTCAGCTGGTAATAAACAAAAAACAATGTCCCTATACTACTACACGTAAAACTACCTGTGCGACAGACACCTTTCGCTTGCATCATCTTTTTTCGTATGCTTTCAGAGTGAGTACACCAACAAAATGGAGAGGGGCGACCCTATCGAGGTGGGCCTGTTGTTCCAGGTGCACAACCAGTCTGAGCCCCCAATGATGGAGACCAAGAGTCTGGCCGTCCCTCCTGGCTTCCACGCCTACGCCGGGGTGAAACGGACAGATGTATGTAATTATGTCAAAATAACTGAATAACCGCTTTCTCAATTTGTATAATAAAATGAGATAAATAAATTAATTAACAAACATGGGCGAATTAAATAAATAAGATAACCATAAAAAAAATAGGAAAACGCGCATAGGAAAAGAATTTTGTGTTTGAATAAGTTTTCAGCTGTAACAACTCGCATTTGCATTTGCTAGATTTCTTCTTTGGATGACTTACTATACTTTTTTCGTTCGCTCAAAAGTAAGCAGCATTTTGCAGAAACGGTGCCCTCCAAACGTCTGTCAGTTTGTGGATATCTTTCAAACCATCGACCTGGGGTGGAAATGCAGGGTCTCGGGGGGTGGGGGGTGTCTTTGTCCCTCATTCCCAAGGTTGTTGTCATAGGGAACTTTCTCTCTTGTACTTCAGTCCGCAGAGATGGAGCCGCCGTATGGGATATGTGACAGAGCCTCGCCTCTGAAATACTACTCGGTGTATACGATGTCCGCGTGTGTCCAGGAGTGTAAACTGGACCACATGATGGGCAACTGTACATGCAAATTACTCAACTATCCAGGTAAATTTCTGATTTTTCTTCAGTGTGTGTATGTATGTATGTATGTTTTTTTTTTTTTTTTGCTCAAAAATGTATTTCATTCTTTGAAGTGTATTTAAAAGGCTCTCAGCACAAGATGCCCTAAACGAAAATAGGAATTTTTAAATCCTATGACATGTAAACGGGATTTGAGTTACTTTTTAAGTGAAAACTTCTGGCTTTCTATAACCTTTTATTTCAAACAACAAAAAAGTTATAGAAGTTATCGAAGATTAATTTTTTCTCTTCTGTTCTTTTAATTTTTACACCTTATGCTGTGTGTGATCTAGTTTAAAAGAAACATTTTTCGTGTTTACAATTACGTATTAGAATCATACACAACTTTTGAATTCCTGCTATATTTTATCTTTAAAAAATCTGCTTTCGCTATAAAATCATTGGCAGCAACATGGATTATCGTAAAGTCGACTCTGAATTAAGATTATTTTCTGTTAGTGTTCAGTATTCCTTCTAAATGTTATCAAACAAAATGAAGAAGAACCTATTATTGAAACTTTTTTTATTCTCTGTAAATATTAAATAATTTGCAGGACTCAAAGGACAGCCTGATGTCTGATCACGTGACGTCCTAGTTACGGCACACAATATATGACACGACACAAGCCAATGTGGCAAGTGTCGTTAGGGTAATTTGCCCTTCCGTTAACTCGTGTCAAGCATTTTTTTAAACCGATGTTGTTATCTAAATTTGGCGTTTTCCAGGCCCAGGTGAAGTGTGTTCCCCTAAGCAGATAGTAGAGTGTGTGAAACCAATTTTACGTAAGTAAAAAATAGTTTTTTTCTTTAATGTATTCTTATTCTTTCAAACAAAAGCACGTAGTAGAAATTACTAACAGATGTTGGCAGAGGTGATGGGGTAGTGGAAACGATGAATGGAAATTTAGTATGAATAGGCCTCAAATTAAAAAATTCCATATACAGTATTGGCTTTCATTCAAATTTTGAGTTAAATAGCTGGACAAGAATTGAGTTTAAACGTCAGAAGAATTTTTCCAGATGAAATATTGATATCTGCGTATCACCCAGTTTTTATACCACTGCATTTCGTCAAAAATATAGTAGGTTAGTTTGTGATTAAACCAATGTACAAAGAACACTGGTAAACGTTTTTATTTAGATGATTAATTCGAAGAAATTTATATTTTTAATTTCTTTTTTTCTATTTAAAAATAGATAGTTACCTTTAAAAACATTGTGTGATTCGATTAGGTTGCTACATTAGCACAGCTAAACTTTGTGACGTGGTCTCCTTTGGCAGACCAATAGCAAGCAATTTCGAAGTGTGTGTGTGTGTGGGGGGGGGGGGTATTTTTCTGAAATGGGGAACTTCTTTACCATAATGTTCAGCACGGAACCAAGATCAAATTTTGGTGCACAGAGAATCCTCTTCCTGTCCTAAAGGGCATTTCGCAATAGCCTCCCCCCAGCCTTTCCTCCCCCCGCCGCCTACGGGCTTGTTTGCTAAGTACATTAATATTTAACCCAAATTTTGTTGATACAATAACGTCCATATCAACACGTGCTCGAAGAGGAAGAAATATTGGGCAGTCTCAGTTATTCAGAAGGGAGGAAAAGGAGGCGGGAAGGGTGAAGGAAGGCAAGGACAAACAAGGTTGTTTTGTGATGAAAACAAATCAATCACTGTCGCGGGAGCATGTTTTATATATGAGAATTTTGAATTTGAGGAAATTTATCATAAAAGACACGTGTCAGTATTCATATTTGTAAGTAATAATTCAAATGCCTTATCATGTGTCGTATATCGACGTAGAATTCTAGTAATTTCGGGGGTGAAGCATGATTTTATGTGGCAGCCATCAATCATCTTGAAAGTTGACCAGGCTGAGCAGGTCATTAGTATCAGATATGCTGTTTTTTTCTCCATTTTCAATTCTCAGATGACCAATGATAAATTACGGTGTCACATCGTAATGTTTGTAAGGTTTAACATTATCTTTAATTGGTTTGGGGTGCATTTGAGTCCAATAAATCTGATATTGTCATTGTTGAAATATCGGCTTTAAGGTCCGTTTTCTCGATTTTCAACAGAAAATATCCTGTATCATTTTGCTTTGTTTTGTGTCACAGAGAAAAAATGACGACTAAGTAAAATTTAAAAATAAAAGAGCTTGGCCATATAGACAGTGTGACCCTGTTGTCCAGCTAGTACACACATACATGCAAGGGCGGATCCAGGATTATTTGAAGAGGGGGTCCGCGGAAAAAGGGGCCCGAAAAAAATTATTTAGAGGGCGAACGGTGCCATTTGGTACGATTTAAAACTATGATTCAGCAAGTCAAAATTATAACTTCAAGAGGGGACCATTGGTGTGATTTCGTTTTAGAAATGGAAGGGGGGGGGGGGTCAGGACCCCCCTGACCCCCCCCCCCCCCCCCCGCTAAATCCGCCACTGCATACATATGCCTTGTCCTTCTTCTCAGTAACTATTGTTCAAGTGATTCCTGAAGCAATAACCTTCCATTAAATTGCATTGTTACAAAACTTTCAAATCGTAAAATATGTATGCATTCATAATTGTTTCATTCCAGTGGAAATTAAGAAGAATTTTACGCACATGTGCCCCTGCAAAATCCCATGTCAGAGCGTGAATTACGAGACCTATCTCTCCTACGCCAAGCTTCCCAGCGACGAAACTGCACCTGAGGTGGCCATGGAATACGGCGTAGCACAGTCCGATATCGAGTAAGTATATTATACGGCTAAAATGTTGAACAAATAAAACTCAGCAGCTTTTAGAAAAATCAATACCTTTATAAAAGAGAAATTATGTTGTTTAAGACACCGCATTTGAAACGAAATTATCATGCACTTGAGTTGCTCATCTTTCAAACTTGGGAAAGCATTCCAACTGACAAAAGCTTTCAGTTCACACACACACACTCACACAAAAAGCATACTGCAGATGGAAGTGCAAATAAGTTTGATGATTATGAGCAAATTTTTCTCATTTCAGGAAAAACATTCTCGTGCTGGATATTTTCTTCCAAGACTTAAATTACGTAATTAGCGAACAATTGCCGGCCATCGAGTCATCGGGTTTGATAAGTAAGTTGTATATAGATATATATACATAATATATATTTTTTAAATATAATAATTTGTCTTTATTCATTTGGGCCCAAACCCAACTTTTCATTAAATTATAGAGGTGGCCATTCACAGAATATAAGCTCAGTTTTATTTTTTGTTTTGAGTAAAGTTGTAAGTGATAAGAAAATTTGGACAATTATATCGGTAACTTATTCCATATTATTGACAGTTTAATGGCATGAACACATATTCTTAAACACTGTTGAATTAATGCCCGTAACGCTGTTTATTGTCCGGTAAACGGATCCCGTGGGCATAATAACATATTTACTCATTATATGGTCATACATTTGTTCTATACCCTGTGTATTGTGCTGGGCAACGATATCCCACGGTCGATTGTCAAGCAGAGTTCCATACAAACACAAAAAAGTTTTTTGTGATTTTTATTCCCGATAAATGGATCCTTTGGGTACGTTCAAAGTCACGGGAAAGAATAGCAAGCTCGTTGATATGAGCTAACGATATAACGTTATGTTACACAGGAAAGTCTGAAAATCGATTTTGCTTTCACTCTTTGTTGTTTGCGTGTGTCACTTTACTGGTAGGTATCGAAATTGCTTTTAATGACTAGGGCCCACTTGACGGACCACACACAGTATCAATCCGTATGGTGGCACGGCCTCTATCGAACATTAAAAATTCATCGTCACTTAGTCACACGGTTATTCTATTACGCTGAATTGATCAGAATACTGAATTTTCACAAAAATATTTAAACATGCATTTCAACAAGTTCAAGCACTTAGGCAAACATACACACAAGTGTGCGTAAAAACACATGCAAAGGTATAAACACGCACACACAAACGCGGTCTCTGAAAACGAATTACACAACACGGGTACACACGCGGGCACTCACAGCAGACAAATGTGTATGTAATATTTTTAAATCATCTGTTTTCAGGTGACCTGGGAGGTCAGTTTGGGCTTTTCATGGGCTTCAGCCTGCTAACTTTAGTTGAATTCATCGAGTTCGGCTTCACAAGACTGATACTGTTTATTTGCCGTCCTAAGAAAAAGAAGCGCACAATAACTCCCGTCCTGCCGAAAGAACAGAGTAATTCTAAATCCGCATTCCATTATTGAAAGAAGTAATAAAAGGGAGAGGACACTAAGATTTATCTACGCCAGCCTCCCGAGAGGCTAGTCGGAGTTTAAGAGCCGAAGCTTTTACAATGAGCGTGCTCCTATGAAGGTATGAAAATGAAATGATATAAGGATCGGCGCCACGTTCGGAATTGTCTCCTGAAGTGCAGTGTCCGGTGTCCTCTGATTTGTAAGGGCAAACCCTGTCCTAGCACCCGCTTGCGTCACGCCAACCCTAACCTGTACGAATCTAATGGAGAGCGGACTCAATGTTAGACAGATTTCATTTTCTTTGCATCGGACTTATTAAACTAAAACTTGCGGCGTGAATGGCCTCGGTTTGCAGAATAGAAAAAGGTTGAATTCTCGATCTATAGACCTGCTTGGCTGCGCCACAGGGAAAAAAATTGACACACAACCTACCTGATGCTTTGGGTAAGAAAGACCCAAGGATACCTCAATTAACAAATGAGCAAGGCCAACTGTACGTTTAGGAGATAAACACGCCCTTTATATTCCGAAAACCATCGGAATATGCGATTTAAATTGTAAGTTCAGTGGACTGGTTTAGTCGTTGTCCGCGAGATGACCGTTGACCGGTTTTGTTCTCAGACAACGAACCAATTAGTCAATAGAGTTTGCGTGATTGTTTTTATTTTATTCCATTTTATTTATTAATATTATTTTTTTTTGGGGGGGGGGGGGGGGGGAGGGCTGACAACTAGACCAGTGAGTGCATTGTCATACGTACATGTTATGCACAGTATATATATATATACACATGCACACGTTACTGTAGCCGCTGCATGACGGCTCGCAGATGTTAAATCATGTATCATTTTTATTTAATATATACCTATATTTTTGTTATTCTTTGCTGATAATTTGTCACGCAGTGCCGTTAGTGAAATTTGCCAGCACTCTCGTAGACTCATCCAAATTCTTAAAGACCCATGCGGGGGACACTATTTTATTTATGAGAGTCAGATAATGTTTATATACAATGTAATTCCATTTTTATGGATATTATTCTTTTGGCGATTTATTGTTATGTTTGAAATAAAAGATGAAATGTGATATTTTTTTGTAAACAGCAATGTTGCACGTGAGTGTTTATTTTAGGTACTTTCATTGTACACAGAAAAAAGTCGTAACTTTGAATCTATTTACACTTTGAATTTACTATACTTAAAAAGTTTCATTTTATTTGTATCCTCAACGCAGATGGGGCATATAAGATTATGCCTCTTTTAACATTTTATATTTGATACATATATTTTTCTTATAAGATGAAAAAAGTCAAAAGGCCGTCCATATACATGTATAATCTACCCGGTAGCAGTTGGGGAAACTATTTTTATTGGCAATTTGTTATGGCAAACGAAACTTATAATTAATGAAAACATTCATCACGTCCCTCCACTTCATTGCATAGATGCTATAGTAATCGAAATATCGGTTAATGTGATGATGGAAAAATAATCATCCGGTGCGATTTTATTGATTTGATTTAATTTGATTTAATGAAATGAGGTAATACCTCGTGTTGGTGTTTATGGGCTCCTTGAAGATAAATTGTCGCTGGTGTTCATTTTTAATATAGGAAATTCCAGCAAATGAAAGCAGAAAACTTAAAACCCACGCTTGACGGACGGGTTAAAATGGGTACAGGTTACTATGCATTATTTTTGCTATTTAACATTGCTACAAATCAACCCCAACCTTAAAACAAAATAAATAAAAAATAAATAGAGGCATAACAGGGGCAGATCCAGGATTATTTGAAGGGGGGGGGGGGGGGGTCCGGAACGACAGGCCTCGGATGCGAAGCCGACGATCTCCCCCTTGGTGTGGGATTCAGGGCCTGCTCAAGGGCCCCGAAAAAGTTTTGGTGCTTTGGAGAGCAAACAGTGCCCTTTGGAACGGTTTATAACTATGATTTAGCTAGTCAAAATTCTAATTTCAAGAGGGGAATATTGGTATGACATATTTTTCAGAAACCGAAGGGGAGGGGTGTCAGGACCCCCTGACCCCCCTCTAAATCCGCCACTGCATAATGAATAAATAAATAAAGTAAAAGTAGGAATAATATATTGATTCTAACATTTCCCGGCTTTCTGGGGAGACGAGTAGACCAATGCAAACTGTCGCTTAGACTACTAATTAAAAGAAAAACCTCAAAGCAAATGAACATCGTTCTTCGACAGCAACAACGTCATCTAAAACTCAAGACCGAACAGAAATGATTTCCTTGTTAGAGCAGTCTTCTTATCTGCTGTCTTTTCATTAGAATGCCGTGTCTAACACGCGTAGAGTAGTAGGCCTCTCATATGAGTTTGAAAGTTTGAAAGTGTGCGTTTGTGCTTGTGTGTGGTTGTGTGTGAATGTGTGCGTGTGTGTGAGTGTGTGCGTGAGCGCGTTGTTATTAGTAGTTTTTTAACTTAAAAGTTAAAACATCTGTTGAGTAATAACTTTTAAAAAAGTAAAGTAAAAACTGCTTCCTTTTCCTTTACATTAAACCTCGCTGGTTTATGGTTTTCCTTGGTTGTACACTCAACACAGTGATTGCTACTGGTGAGAAAACGCAATCACCAACCTTCTTGGCTCAGCTATTCATTTACAAGATGTGGGGTTACTGAAGATGATGATCAAAGATTTAAGGGACGTAGAGACCGGCGCGCGGGCGCGCGCATGTGTGTGTACACGTGTGTGTGTGTGGGGGGGGGGGTCAAATTTATGTAGTTTTTGTAACGAAGAGGCAGGAATGAATATTTGGGGGGGGGGGGGCAGTAAGATTTCTGTGATAAGAAAAAGGGTTAAAAAAAAGATCTACACTGTACACTGTACATGTACACGTAGAGTGGCAGGAAATCCGGTAAATAGTATTGGTTTCATCTTTTGTAAAGTTCTAACAATTTATTATTTAGTAAGAAATGGTAAAAAAACCCCATCAGATTCAAGTGTAGGAACATGCTGTAGAAGAAATTTGCCTTCAAGTAGGTTTGGCGCGAAAAACCTCGTGTAGAAAACCTTAAACAGGGACACAATATCCATACACTGGCTAAAGACCGCTTGAAACCACAACTGTAGCTAAGGAATCAAGTCAGTCTTGTTTAAACTTTCATTGAAAAGGGGGCTCTAAGTTTGCACACACACATTTCATTTCCTATATCCTTCAACATATTGTGTTTATTTGTATTATATGATATTTCACGGTACAATGGACATAAGGTATTTATTGTATTATTGTAACTGAATGTGGTTATAATGGTCAGGTACATATTTCCTCCTCTCAGGGTGTTAGGATACTAAAGTTGCAACTTCCTACCCACCCTGCACATATTGTATGAAGTATTTAAAAACAATATTTGAAATATGATGAATAAATGAAGTGAATTGACTTTAAAATTACGGGAAGGTTTCGTTTGTTTGTTTGAAGTCCCACATTTGATACATTATTAATAAACTGAAATCATGTAAAAGTTGGAGACAATTTATTGCAAAGATCCATTTTTTTTACCATAGAAGTTATTTAAATTTTTTCCTATTTTTTATTTCATTTTAATATTACTAATAGCAAAAATTCAAAACACCAATGATGGTGAAAAATTGATATTATTTTGAAGTTAAGCAAAGATGACATACTGCATAAAGTAATTTAAGGCATTTTAAAATTTGAGTATTCAGTTTATATCTCTTGAAACTGTCAGTGTTTTCTTTATTTACCTTAAAAATTTGCTCTTAAACTATGCATTCACATAATCTATTTCTGTATCCATTCAGTTTTGGTGCCAGGAATACGGATAATCAATACACTAGTAATCCATGTTTGTATACTGATGATAAGTTGATAAAGATTGTTGTATTTTGTATTGAATTTACCCATAATATAACCTTCCGCACCGTAGCATTCATATAGCTTATGTGGTCATAATCTCTCCTTTGTTGAAGAAAACTGTCCGCAAGCTGGTCAGCGTTGGAGGGGACGGGGAAAAAGCATAGTTTTGTCAACCTGGCTCATTATAACTATCAGGTAGGTCACATTTTGTACTGAGAGAAATAAAACTAGGTAAGTAGAATTCAAGTTTCACATTTCACTTTCTCTGGAGGGAAGGCGAGAGAGAGTTTTAGTTTTAGACTTCAAAATCCAGTCATAATATTGATTTTAAAGATATTTTGTGCATTTTAGGTGAGTATTGATATGACTGTGAACTGACTTAGATTTTGCATAACATTTTTTCAAACACATGGTGAGTAGAATTTGTGAGGATTGGATTATTTATTAGGTAATGTTGCTTGTTTACTTCAAATGCTATAAAAATCAGTTTTTCATTTACAACAGTGATAATTGTTTTGTTTTGCTTGGGTGCACATTAGTCAAAGAATTTAAGTCATGAAAAATTTTTTTGTTTAATATACATCCCCCATTGGACTAACTTGGAATTTTTTTTTGTTTTGCACCGATGCGTACAATTGTGGCAATATGTATTTTAAGAACAAAACTTTTTAGTTAATTTACGCTTGCATTAATGATTGTAATTGTTTAGTTCTCCATAGCTGTAGGAGAAAGTTATTGTTGATCTAAAGTTTCTTAGCAACAAGGCTGCTAGGTTTTACAAATTATGCATTTTACATATTTGTGAGATCAGTTTGAATTTGTAAATCAGGATGTTTTTAGTTTCAAAGCAAATTGATAAAAATATTTTTGTCTTTTAAATGGACACATTATATTAACCTGTTGAATCTTTTTGTGGTCAAGACAATATTGTTAAAAAATTTAAGAAATTACATGCTTGTGTATAATGTAGATGCACTGAATCAAATGGTCACAAATCGACTGTAAATCCACCTCCAGATATTTTCCCCAAAGTAGACAAGCTGCCTCACTGAGTGTCATGTACAGGGTTAGAGTAAATTACCATAATTGTCTGTGCTATGTTGCCGAGGGCGAGAAACAAATATGGGTTGACATGCAACCACTTAGCAGAGCTGAGCAGGGTGACATGGTCTCTGCCAGTGTACCCCTTCTAGGCAGATATATTAAGAAGAGGAACAAGTGCTTAGAAATATTGTAGTTGTTACGTACCCCTAAGAGAAGGAAAAGGTGAGAAATATCCTGTCTACTCGGCTGTGATCATGTAGCATGTAATATTACATGACATTAGAGATCGATGGGAATTTTAAGATTGTTACAGTTTATGTGTGGAGATGGGGGGGGGGGGGGGCAGATGAAACAAGATTGCACGCAAATATGAGTCCAAATATGTCCATGTGTGTTCATGAAGGAAATTGAGGCTTGTTTAATTGGAATTTAATCTATCTAAGTTGGAGAATGAAGTAAAATTTATGTAAAATATATGAAAGGAGCAAGTTAACTATTTTTGGTAGTATTTAGTCTTAACATGTGTGTATAGACCAAGTTGGCTGTACATTATATTGTACATGTGGCTTAAAATTGGTTTATCCATTATTCAATTTAACTTCACTTGGTGAAGAAACTGCAGTGGAATTGGTTTTCACTATTCTGGATTGCTCTACTTTTAACCTTGCCAGTATTGTCTTCAATTATTGTGCCTTTTATTAAAGATGTTTTTTTTTTGTGCTGTTGATTAATTTTAAAAAATTGCAAAAATTCTGCTAGATTGAAACTGCCAAATGACTTTCTCTGATACAGTGTATCTGATTTTAAAATTCTAAATACTGGATCACAATACAAAAAGGAGAAATACCTTGAAAGTGAGAAGACATTTAATGGGTTTTAAATCAATAAAAAAAGGGGGGAATGAATTGGAATGAATGGAATTGGTCCTTGAAAATGGTAGTGATAATGATTATTTTCAAGGACCAATTTCATTGATTCAGTTCAAACTGCTGAGAAAACTTACAAATGGAAGAAAGATTTTTTCAGAGATAACAGACTGTCTAGAATGTAATCAGATTTATGCATTATTCATTAGTTTTTTTCCATTACCATGAACACTTAACCTGCTCCAGTTACCAAAAGACTGATTTAGCATTCAGCATTTATTTAATTTTAATTTGCACAATAAACGAATATCTGTCAGAATGTCATATAGTTTTGCAGAAATATTTAAACAAAGAGATTTATTTCTAAAAAAAGCAGCCAAGTATGATTTATTGGTTTAAATATCACCAAGGGAGAAGCAAACTCAGATATTTGGCTGTCTCTCTGTGAGGTATGTACTTTTTAATGATGCATACTGGCCTGGCCTTATTATAGAGAACTGGAGTTGGGTGATGACATCATTTCTGTAGGAAAATAATACACCCTTGACAAAAAAGTGCACAAAATTAGCCAGAATTATATCCAGAAATTAAAACATTTGTAAATATCTAGAGAAATAATCTGTGCCCCTGGTGAAGAGTATATATGTACTAAGTGTAACTGCACCTCACCTTTGGGTTACATGTCAACCTGGCTGAACCTCTAAGAAACCAGTTTGTGTTAAATGGTCCTCAGTCTAGACACGGCATTTAATACCCTGAGTTTAAAAGATGACTGGAAACTCAGCCTCATCAATTGGCATGCATTTCAGTCATTTCACATAGCCAGTTAACTCTGAAACTCGAGGTAGGATTTGGAGCCAGAGATCACACACAAATTAATACCTTAATTAATTTTAGTCAATACATGTATACTCTATACACTATAATTTGCATTAATTTATAATTAAAGTTTTCTCCATTGAGGAAATTAATACTCGACTGCTTGTTAGTCAGTTAATTTCACACGTTCTTAATTGACGCATTGTGACATGTTGTTAAGTACACAATGGTAAATGTATTGAGCATAATGAAAGAGAGTCTTCTAGTACCGTAATGTACACAGCAACCCATTTCTTCTCCAGATACCAATTACAATAGTATACATTCAACCTAGAAAATTGAGTCACAATGAAAAGTTTCTTTTTCCAGTCCAATTAATCATATCAGCCTGACACATTGTGCAGACTTACCCGGTGGGTCGTTACGATGGGTGTTGCGAACAAAAAGTACTAATTAATACATAATTAATTGTGGCACTAATGGATAAAGTAATTATAAGGGACGTGCACATATGGTTTTCATTCACATGGATTGTGTCACAGGTGTGATATGAGGTCAATATAATTTTACTTACTTTCCAGTGCAATAACTCGATCTGTAGAACTGTTTTAGTATTGAAACAAGGTAAGTTAACTTATGATTATTAAGTGTTCCATGTTTTAGAGTCATTATAATAGTGACTTCATATAGATTGTCATACGCAATGCCAATGTTAGTGTAACAGATGGAATTGTAATTTCAGGAATTAAGGCAAGAGGCACTGTTGTCTTAAACCTTTTTTTGTAAAAAAAAAAACCTAATTGATTGGATACTAGTGGTATATGTGTGTATGCATGTATGTGCATGCATGCACATGTATGTTTGTGGCAAGTGCATGTGTGTGCAGTAATGTATGGTGGCTCTTCATAATATTATGTAGTTTAAAGAGCAATTTAGTTGTGTTTATGTTCAGATCAGCAGAACACGTGTTGATAAATGAACTGAGGTAAACAACTCTAGAGGACATTAAACTGTATACTCACTGAGAGAATTGGGAGTTTTAAGTTACCTTCTTAACACTGAAACAGTAACTGGCATTGACATGCACTGTGTGCCTATGGTAAAATACGGGCCTTAGCACACTATATATGCTAAGATTCATCGATCTTGAATTTGTTGTGCGGTTGGATATGATATGGTGCCATCGTTATAAAGATTGCACTGTAAAATTTAGACTTGTAAGCTGGATAAGGACTAAAGTATAGCTGAATTAGATGCCATCTGTGTGTGAAATGTTAAAATTGAAACCACATTATTGCTGTCATTGGATGCACCCATCTTGTCCTTGTCTGAATGTGTCCTGGGTGATATGCGTACTGGAGACAAGGTTGCAGAATGGTAAGTCATGTTCTCTTGTTTAAACCAGTAAAAACCAGACACTTTAAATTTAAATTCCATTAAACTTTGCATCAAGTCACAGCCGAAGCCATTTTTTTTCAATCTCTCTGAGCCTAGCGAGAAAGTACCTAATTATGTGTGTTCAGCAGTGTCAGAAACAAGCTTGGTAAGTAATATTTTCGTGTTCTAACCAGACAGAGAACAGACAGGAGTCACGGGGGAACACCAGCACAGGTTAGGTTTGTATTGTACAGGGTCAAGTCACTGACAGCCTATCTGTTTTCCTAAGTGATGAGGTTAGTGCCCGTGTATTAGGTGTATCTGTACTTGGTAGACTTTCTTGTACATATGCTAATGCTTACATGAACAGAGATGTTCTTTGGAGAAATGTGCTGCATTCTGTGTGAAAATTGTCTCAATATTTAAGATCTTTGTTTTGGGACCACTCTTTTAACAATACAGTATTTTCAATTAATTTCTTCAATCTTTTGCCCCCGTCTTAGACATTTTAAGGTTGTGGTTTATTTTCATTGTATTATAAGTTGCATTTTGTTTTGATTTTTTTCTTTTGATAATGTTCAAATTGCTTCTGCTAAATATAAACTGCTCACTGCGAGAGGCATCTGACTTTCTCCCTCAAACTACACCCATTACAGTATGTATATACCTTTTGTAAATATTGAAATTTTCTCTCAAAGAATCCATTATCTTGTAATATGATAGACACAATTGATCAGTTCTGTTGTAAATTGCTGTAAATTATATTCAGAATAGCTCAAACAGAGCCGTAGAGATCAGGAAATCTTCATCCTGGACCAATTTTGATATATGACATGTGGGTTGCAATTATGGAAGGTATATAGTAGAAGGGGCCATCAGGACCAGTTGGTTGACCCCCAAAGGTGTTAATAGGGGCTGGTTAAGGATTATTCACCATCATTAAGTCTGTAAGTGTCAACCTGTGATCTATAGTTCCCATGTCTCTTTAAGTAATTTAATGATCTGTGACAAGTATTTTGACACACCCTGACTGGTGATATTTTTTTTTCGTGATTGTGCTTCTAATACATGGAATTATATAGATAAAGTGAAAAAAGTACAAATTGTAAGTGCAAATGACAGTGATCGATGAAAATCCTCAAATGGGTCTGCTTACTGGTGTTGCAGTGTTGCAGTACAGTAGATATAAGAAACATGCCTCTTGTGAAAATCACAAGGAAAATTCTATTACAAATTGAATGACTGACACATAGCTTAGATTAAAGGCAGAATTTTTGTCATGGGTGGTACACATGATTTTATCTAGAATATAGAAAAAGACCATGAAGGTATTTTAATCTTTTAATCACAGCCAGTGGTTCATAAATAGAGGTTGTGCTATAAATAAAATTTAAAAAATATTTAATGAATAAAATTTCAATTTTGACACCAGTCTAATTTTAATTAAAAGACACATTGCTAAGAATCTGGAAGAAATTAAGTTTAAAAAAGAATATGGAGAAGCAGCTGCCTGATTTACCTAGACCCTGATTACCCAGAAAAAAAGTTTTTAAAATAAATTCCAAAGGTCACACTTTCTTCGTGCAGAAATATGTGTACACACATGCTTATACACTGTACACCTATACTCACATGTGCATGCTTGCATGTGTACAACGTACGGCAAATGGTGCACTGTCTGGAATATCTCGCTGACATATACAAGGCTCATAAATGGTGTACAAGTACATGTGGGTACCAAACCTATCAAACAAAGTGTATAGAAATCTGGTTCATGATTCTGCAGAAATTATATCAAATTTGTGATCTAGCATGCATGAAAGTTGGTGAGAATGATAAAGGGGCCGTAACTTGCACACAGCCACAACCCTGAGCCTCCAAGGACGTCCTGTGTCAGATTTTCAAACCCGAGGGTCAAAATATTTATCTGAAACTGGTGAGATGACTCTTGCCTTGTCTGGTGCCTTATCCAACAAACTGTGAAAAAAGGTGCAGCAGTTAAAAGGTAGACATTTATTTTATAAACTCTTACACTGTAACAGTAATACCTGTTACTGTTCATGATGGGCAAATTTAATTTGTGAAGATTTTTTTGGATAATTTTATAAGCTTACTTAATTATCATTATTGCAAAAGTCAAACTAAAATTTATTGAAGACACTTTCTTTTATTGACTAACATCTTTTATAAAATAAATTATTATAATTATACAGGAAACCCACAAATTAAAATGCTTCATGGATTTTTAATGTGTGACAGTGAATGCATAGTCTCAGAAAAAAATTAGAATTAAAAAAAGAAAAAAAAAGTAAATTGTTGCTATGGTAAGCTATTTTTAGAAATTGGAAATAAATCAAAATTCTATACAAATATGTGGCACCTGTGTTATCATGATCAGACATCAGGGGGAGGATTGTAGTGTAATTTTCCATCCCACCGCCCGTAACTAACACCATTGATGAGAACGAACAAAGGTACTCTTGTGTAGCCTTTGCAACTTTCTTGAAAGTGAGAGTTGATTTTATCAAGTTAATCCATTCCCATGTGATGGAAAAGCTCTGCAAATGAAAAATAGATCATTGCATACAGAGAAAGGGTGCAGTATTTGTCTGATCTGTTTTCAATGCTGGTTTAGATTCATGCATTTTATCATTGCATGTACAATAACAATAAATAGTTTATCACTCAATGTTACAGTATGAATCTCATCTAGAAAAGCAGGGGTAAGATAAATTTATTGAATTCATCAATCAAAAGAAAAATCAGTAGATCAAAGGTCAGTATGCTTATGATTATTTTCAAAATCTACAAATGACACCGACATTCCCTATCATTATTATCTATTCTAAAGACGAAAATTGCTCATATTTGTGAAAATAGGTACTGTGCACATACATGGAGTTTAATACAGAAAGCATGCTCTCCACTATGTATACCTTACTTCACAATGTCAAATATATTACTATGACTAGAGTTAGTCCTGGGATCTTGGGATTATTTGGACTGCGGGGTTGGGGGGGGGGGGGGGGTGAGAGGCAAAGAGAATGGGGGAGGGAATTGCCAAGGGAAAGAAAACCAAAAGAAAGAAATGAAACGCGGAAAGTCCCCTTCCCGTACTTTATATCCAGAAAGGTCCCTCAGGACCTACCCTTGCCATGTGAATTTTTTTCTGCTGTTTCTTTATTGTTTGATGTACTAGTATTCATTTGTTTATTTATTCGTTCATTCCCTGAGCAGGTGTGGGGGGATTGAAGCCACTGTCATAGTGATGCCACTGAAATCAAATCAGCAGGTGACCTGACTAATTTTTTTCTGGCTTGCTCTATCTTATGTCTTCATCTTTTTTTGTGGTAAACCAAGGTAATGATATGGTATTTCAACACATTAGCTCCTCCCAAAAGTAACACCTCATTTTTTATCTTTTTTTTTGGCAACAGTTAGCCATCACTCTCAGTGTCTAGGTATATATAGTATGAATATATGTTTAAGTATACACCCTATCATCATTTGTTTTAATATAATACAAGTAAGTGTAGTTGGGAGTTTACTGAATTTTTGTAAGTATAAGTATGAAGTAGAAGAGGTGAGAACGAACTACTGAGGGAAAAGTCACAGTTACCTTGGACTCACTGGGCCTGTTCAGAACTAGTTTATCTGTGGACTAACTAGTCTGCAGATTAAATATGTCTCCAGCCACTTGAAAGTATGCCGATAATTAATTGCTCTGCCCCTGCAGGGAGGGCATGCATGAGAGGTGGGAATCCATTGTAAAGTGTGGGCCATATTTGATCCACGGACTAGTTAATCAACTGCTTAACTGGTTCTGAACAGGTTCACTGAGTGTACTAGTTGGTGTAACTGTTAGTAGTTCTGAACCAGTATTTCTTTTGTACTTTTACTGATACAGTGAACTGATTTGACAAAACTTGACAACAAAATTTACTAGATATTATGTGCATGTATTTTATATGTAGAGAGTTTTTTTAAAATTTATGTTGGTTACAAGAGCTCAAGATTAATGTGAAAAAATTAAGTTATGATTGAAAAGGTTTTTTTTTCTTTTAAAAACTGCTAGATCACAACAATAACGGTCCAGCATTACATTATTTCAAAACAAGAGAAAACTGTAATCTTGAAATTACAGAAAATTCATCAGACTGTATCTTGAAGTTCTAAATACATTAATGCTTTAAAACATTGAATAATAAAATTGAAGTCCAATTTGTTTGGAATTTCTAAAACTGGAGTGTATCTCAAAGTTTGAGATTCCACAAAACCATAACTATTGAAAGTAAATGGAGAGGCAATTTTTGCATAACACAAACACAGTCATTGCTACTAATCCAGAGGTGGGCAATTTAGTGTAAATCATGCATTTAATGATTATACACACACAGGGAATTATGATCTAATGCCAGACACAGAGGAAATATAACACTCAGAAAATCAGGAATATTAATGATGAATGTTAGGTTCCATTACTCATCCAGAAAAGGTCCCAACAATGTAACCACTTGTAGCTATAATCATATACTTTCAGAAAAAGTAAAATGAAATACTTTTTTGAAAAAAAAAAAAAAAAAATGCAGAGGTTTTCAACTATTTATTCTACATCATGTAAATTACATGCATTAAGTACCAGAATTTTTTTTTATATTTAGTAAATTCTTGAGGTGTGTGTGTGTTTGTGTATATGTACATATATGTGTGCATGTGTGGGTTTGTTTATCTGCATGTATTTGTGTGTAGCTAGTATGTGTGTGTGCAAGATGTGTGTGTGCATGTGTGTTGACAGTTCAGAAAACAGTTCAGTGGCATATATTAAATCATGGTTTCTGTATTACTTAATTTTACCCACTTTTTGAAGTACTGCATTGTTGGAGTAACATCTGGCACAGTTAGGTAGTGGTACTAGTAAGTAGTATATTGTGTTAGTAACAGCACACTAGCAATATCTGGCAGATAAGAATAGAGGAAAACCCTAAAGATATCAATAATTTAAAAATTATAGTATATATATTTATTCAAAGAACATTAAAAGGACACTACCTGATGGCCTTGACCTCAACATATTAAAAATACATTGTCATCTAGGCTGGACCTGAGGTATGTGTGGATATATGTAACACACACCAGAAGTAGAAATTAACCTGGCAAATTACAGAGCTCTCCCCGCCAGTCACATATTATTTGGCACTTACTGTATGGTAGGGTTAATTCTAAGGATAGGGAGTGAAAGGTAATTTCATGGGTAGTTAATTGTGACCCAGAGGCTTCTCTCTTAAGCTTCTTTGGCAAAGAGAAGTTTGGAGGTTGTTAGAGCTTAATTTCCTTTCAGAAATACCGAGGGCATGGTAGTATATTCAGATTTGTTTTATCTGAAAAAAAAAAAGATGTAATTATATTATTAGTTTTTAAAAGGTGCATTTTCTGGATTATTTTGATAGTAAAAACAGGTGAAAGAGATCATGGGCAAAGCATATGGCATACATGCATATTGATGTATAATTCAATTTCCTTGGACATACACCTGAGCACCTGTACATATATAACATACATATAGGGCAGCATCAGTTATCAGGTAAGTGCAAGAAAAGACTTTATGAAATTAAAGCAGTGTTATGAATTTGCTTGCATATGAAGGAAGGATTAATGAGGACTTACTAGTAGACAGAATTAAGTAAAAAAGGTTATTGGTGAAAAAATTAGTCCACATGTTAGAGTACTATGTACTGCAGTAAATGAATGAACAAGCAAATAAATAAGTAAATGAATAAACAAATAAATGGTGTTATCATATTGTTGTTAAAAAAAGAGACTGTTACTGGGGCATCAAAATATTATTTTTGTGCAACATTACAATATCAGCTGCCCGGCCCTTTTCTCAAGCAACAGCAAGATTTCATTTAGAATTAGTTTTGACACAAATAATTTGCCCCTTAATCAGAAATAGTAGATGCATTGATTTTATCCTCTGTTGTATTTTTTTCTCTGTTTGAGTTAGACAAGTTTTGCTCACAGTATTTAATGAGCATGGAGAGGATAAAATGTTTATTTATTATATTAGTATTAGTGTGTAACAGGTTAGAGAGAATATTGCATGTAATTCCTGTTGCCTGAATTTGTTGATAGTCCAAATCAAGTTCAGTTTAGTGAGAACATATGTTGATACTCTTGACACGACACATTGAAGATGTGACAAATATCACGACTTACTACCCAACTACCAGACTCAGCACATACAGATCCTGAATCAACCGGTATATTGGTATGTGTCAGATCGCATTTCGGAGTATCAGTCAGAACACCGACAGGATGAGCCCGCGGTCGTCCTACAAAATTTGTTCTGGGGTATGATACTCGAAAATGCCATCTGACACACACCTTGAAAATGGGTAGTGTGGTCTGATATACCAGTTAATTCAGGATCCTTATGTGCTGAGTCTGGAAGTTGGGTAGGCCTGTTACTGTAACAGTACTTGAAAATTTTCAGATTATACTAATGTCTTCTTGGTTATTTGGTGACAAAGAAAAACCTTGCATATTTTTCTGGTGTGCCACTATCATATCTGCTGATTCCTCAGCATCAGTTGGTTTTAAAAGAAGAGTTCTCACTTCTTAGTTTGAGTTCTCACTTCGTAGAGTTAGTCTTTTACGTACTTCTACTGCAACACTGGATCATTGGTTCCTTTCATTTTAACTGAAGAACATTTAAATTCAGGATTTTTCATTTGAGGTACCAGACCATCAAAATTTATTGACCATTAAAATGCTCCCCTTCTATATTTATGTGTGAATTTCAATTTAAACAATATAATCCTAAATATATAATGAACCTCTCAAAATAACAGGGCAGATGAAGAAGATCACCCAAGGGGTGGAGCACTAATTGCAGATTAATTTATAATGGTTAGATTCAGTTCTCATAGACTTTTTGATTAGTTTATAATAGGAATTTCTGGAGAAAATGGGATGTGAAAGTAAAAACCTCTTAACAGTGAGAAAGAAATACCAGAGAAGGTATACGCATGAGTTATGTAATGAACAGCAGGCATGTGTGACTCAACATTGTGAGTAATTCAGTATTGGACAGGTGGGATTTGTTCAGTGTTTTTGGTGATTTAGTTTGACAAAGAAAGATATTATATGTACTGGTACATGTGTTTAAGAAATTGCAAGCTTTTGCTTATGCCCAAGGCATTTATATAGTTCCTTACAGAATTCTTTTTTTAAGAAACTTAATTCTATTATTTTTCTGTTGCAGGTAAAGTCAACTGAGTATTGGCAATCATTTTCTGGTGCCTGAAGTCCTACTAGTGACAACAGAAAAAACATTTACCATAATATTTTTAGAATGCAGCAGTAGCAGTACTGACAATACATGAAGTCACAGTTTCTGGTTTTTTGCCAGACTATATTTCGATCAAGATGACGGATTTATCAGGCAGTGATATCGTACCATCTGGGACATAACAACATCTGTGATTTGGCATTAAAAAAAAATAGAGCATCCAACGACTCTTTATTCTTCTTGTCCAAAGGTGTTCTTTATACTTTTGACGTGTCGTAGCAGCTGG
The DNA here is from genome assembly GCF_051362555.1 of Lingula anatina. Taxonomy (NCBI): domain Eukaryota; kingdom Metazoa; phylum Brachiopoda; class Lingulata; order Lingulida; family Lingulidae; genus Lingula; species Lingula anatina. Next base: position 20,027,721 of record NC_141769.1, on the reverse strand, counting down.
CTTCCTTAATATTGTGCTTTAGAAGGAGAAAAGTTCAAGGGATTGGGTGTTCAAGCGGTTGAAAACATTTATGCCCAAGGATTAAGAAGCATGGTGAAACTTGTGTAAGTACATTGCTCACCGTCTTTATTTAAAAGAAATACAGTTTATATATATAAAGCTGTTTTATACCATACATGTAGCATTCTATAAATGTGGGTTTTAAAAAGTTAATCATTTTTACCTTTCAGACATTTGAAAGTAATGTCCTCACTATTTGAGCCTATCAGAAGCATCTGGATCAATGTGTTTTAACATTCATGAATTTAATTTCATGGGGATGTTCAAGATCTGAAATCTTAAATTGCAGCTCACATTCATTTTTATCATCTCTTTCACTGGAATGATTCTAATTCACTGGATAAAACATTTCAGTGTAATATAAAACGAGTTATGTTTCTCTTTTGATGACCTCCTAACTTTAACTGCAAAAATGAAGAAAGAAAATTACAAAGGTTGAATGCAATTATTTTTCAAATTAATGTTATTTGGTATTGGCCATTATCATAACAAGTAAAAGAAGTAAAAAAAACTATCACATAAAGATTGCTTGCAGATACTTAAGTACATTCCATCCAAAAAAAAAGGACTTACTATAAGGGGAAATAATTAATTTGTCTTTCAATTTAAATTTATATCTTCAGATAACTCAAGATAACATTCTTAAAGAGGTTTGTCAACTTTTAAATTGGCTTTTAATCCACAAAGAACCTTTTTATTTTGAAGGGTGGGGTTAACACATGACATCATGCTGTGTGCTAATACCCTGTTAATTAATCATTTTTTCAGCTGGACACAGAAGCTGTTTCAAATCGGCTATGAAAGGAAGTTAGAAAACATCGACATTTATGATGTCTTGCCAGAGGATTCCTCCATAAAACTGTCAAGTGATTTGGCAAGGTATGTGTTTACATGTGTTGTGAAGTTGTTTTAACGTCTTACTCAGGTTTTTGGCAGTGACTCACTTTTGCAGAGATTTTTTTCTTTACCCACATTGTAAACCTTCCATTTGCCATACAAATTGATTAAGGTGGACCTGACCAATATTGTTTGAATGTTCTGGTAGTTAATACAGTTTCTGTACCTGGGTATCGCCCTGAGTTTCAGAGCTTAACTTAATACTAGTCTCTATAATCACTGGAGACAGCAGAGTTATACTGACACTGTAGGTGTATCCAGTAGTCCCTAGAAGTCAGGGTGGCTGGAATTCATGTGACAAGCAGTTTTCTTCAACAAGGTGCCACTTGTTGGATTTCCTAGTGGTATAATACAATTAAACAACAAGTAACTACTGCTTATAGTTACAAGAAACAACACTAATTGTATATTTCAAAATTTCAAGTTATTTTAGAAAAAATTGCATGCATTTATTAATTGAATAAAGAATGGTACATACTTCTGTTGCATGCAGCAAACTGAGCCTAATATGGTAATATACATGTACTAGGAATTATACATAATTTCCCCACAGTACTGTGATATACTTCTATGCTTAATTACTAACACTGAGTGGAAGAATTGACAGTTTAAGGTGCATGAATCAGATTTATATTTTTTGCACCTAATGACACCCTTTTCCATTGCCTTAGGAGCAGGATGATTACAATACTTCATACCAATTAGCCACTGTGTCAGTATTTATTTAATTGTACTGCGATTTATTTTCAGTTGTGTGTAAACAAAGATGAACTAGGAGCATTTTAAGTCAGTGTCTTTCAAAATTAGAGAAGAATTCAGTGTCTGTGTTTTGCACTAAGAACAAGACAGTAATTTTTCTTCAATAAGCAGCACCGGTTTTTAAAAATGTTTACCCACCATATTACAACGTCAGTTGGAGAAGGATGCTTTGGATAAACAATATTAATTAAACGAACACTTATTTTGCTGGAAAAGGTCCCCTCTGTACCAAAATGTGATCCAAGGGCTATCCCATGCCACATTTCTCAAGTTAAGGCAACTAACTGGGTAACCCCCCCCCCCCCCCCACACACACACACACACTTTTTTTCAACCTGCTCCCCCCCTGTGAAAAATCTGGCTGGTAGCCAGTGTCGCCCTGTAACAGATGGAGTTCTACCTGTATGATGTAAGACACCAGGTGATTGCTCTCGCTATATACACACTACAAGTCAACATGCCTTGAATTATAGGCTGACTGTCATGGTATTTGACGACGGGTATAATTATTGGAACCTTGGTGTGATAATTATGCTGATTTTATCCTCCCAATAATTATTTGTGTTTAAATCTTTCTTCTGAGTTGTGATTACTGATGGCAAGGTATACTTACTGAGAAACAAGTAACCACTTGCTCACTATATGCCACTAGTAGGGCGGTAGAGAGCTCACATTCCAGTGAAGTAATAATGTAGTTCAACTCTTTACATCAGAAAAAGATTCTTGTTAGATCTAGCTAGGTTGGGTACTAGAAATTCCTTGCTGCTTGTTAAGTAGTTCAGATACATGTACAATTGTAGTGTCAGGGTCAGCTGGGGAAGGATGGACTTAATCGCCTGAGAGTGTGATCTGTTACATGTTTACTCTAATAATACTTGTTAAAGGCACATACTAGTTTAAACACATGAAAATACAAGTTCTACAGACCCTATTGTACAAACTGTGGATTGATCTATCTCCGGGATTCTAGCTAAACTGCTATCAACTTAAGTGGCTTAGATGTCTGTCACACCTACTGAAGCTGCTATGGGGTAATTTATTATTGTTTAAATTAGCAGCTTCAGTAGGCGTGCCAGACATCTAAGCCGCTTAAGCTGAAAGCAATGTAGCCAGAAACCTCTCAGAGATGGATCGATCCTGTTAGATCGATCTAGGTATGGGAACCCAGTCTTACAGATGTACTGAAAAATATTCATTTCAAAATTTACAACCTAAGTTTTTATATCTTTCCTTTTAATTCAAAATCAAAGAAGCCAAGAGTGTCCCACCTTGACAAGATAATACAACATGTAATAACATCAAAGTACCATTAACAGAGAAAGCAGTCTGAAGGATGGGAGCTGGAAATAATAGCAAAAAGCAAACTGTAATTTTGAAGGGAAAACTTCCAGTGGTTCTGACAAGAAGACAATTTCTAATAATTCGATCAATTACTGGTGATTGATGGTCAAAGATATAGGGAACAAGTTCAAGTTGTTTGACAGCTTATAATTACTCTAGACCCTGCCATCAAACTGTGTACTTTTAAAAAGGAACTTTTATTATACTTATAAGTACACCTCAATCAGTTTTGTCTAGAAATGCTTTCAAGCTTTTAATTCTACGGTTCTGATGCTAAAACATTTCTTGGGTTTCAGTATTTATATATGAAATCGCCATTCCAAGCCATTAATCTGGCAATCAAAATCACTTATCTGTGTCTCCAAGTCATAAACAACAATTATCATTTATTGGGACTAGTTTTATTCTCTTTTTTTCCTTCTGTTCAAGGGAATGGGAGAAGGAGCTGTACAAATGGAGGTCAGGTACAGGCCAGCCCAGTTTGCTAAGAGCACTGGTCAAGTGTCATGGATGGTCAGTCTTTGGGCTGACAGGACTCTTACTGTTATTAGAGGTAATTGATTAAATGTGGTTATTAAGAACTTCACATAATTTTTCTGCAGTATGTTTTATTTTCATGTTTGATGATCATTACTGATATTGGATTAATTTATTGACAATCTTAAGGAAGCACATGCAGTAGCATTCAGTAGTTCATTTGTCAGAATCAGAATACACCAACCAAAATAAAAAGGGTCTTACATCTCAGGATTATTTTCTAGGAAAGCCTCAGAGTTATCCAGACAGTTCTCCTGGCTTACGTCCTATCCTATTTTGAGCACACAAGCGCGGTGTCCAAGTTGCAGGCCTATATCTATGCCACGTCTTTCTGTTTGGCCTATATATTTGCATCTCTTCTTGACCAACCTGCCTTCCACAACAGTTATGTGAGAGGACTTCAGATGAAAGTGGCATGTTCTTCTTTAATATATAGAAAGGTGAGATATGTTACAGATTATTTAATTTTTTATCATGATATTGCAATGCTGTGATAAAGGCATGTGTTGTCAGGGACCACAGAATTCGGAAATAATTATAAATATGAATTTTGAAAAATGTTAATAGCAAATTATTTCCCAATTCTGTGTCCCCTGGCATTGTGAAAAGGGATGTGAAGTTTTTAGATTACACTGTATATTATAGGACCTCTGCCAAGGAGGTTCATGTTTTTGAAACCTCTTGGGTTACTACATGCAGTACTGTTAGTCTGTTACACTAGTTAAATTGGCATTCCATTGCTTAAATTACCACTGTGCAAGTAAATGTAAGAAAATGATGGTTTTCACTGGTGGTTGTACAACAATAAAGATGTTTTACTTTATATTTTAGGTTCTGCGACTACAGAATATTCATATAAATAGAGACACAAGTGGTGACATAGCAAGGCTCATGTCAGAAGAAGTGCACAAATTTAATTTAGTGAGTTTTCCAACCAAGGATTATTATTTTTATCTGAATAGAAGGTGTATACATGTAGTTATATGTGTTCATATGCAAACTTGATTGAAACTTTTATGACTCTTCTTTATTGTCAGATGGTTGTGATTTTTTTAAATCTCCCTTTAAATATCATTCAAAGAAAGAAAAAAATCCAGAATAAAGCTAATAAAAGTAAATGTCGTGAGTAAATCAATTTATAATAATAATGTTCTACAAGCTGTGTATAAATCACCATGGTGATCAATGTCGTGCAGTATTCCACCCTAGCAGACGGTCAGAAGGCAACCTCAGATATACTTGGTGAACCTGTACATATGGAACAAGAACTCAAACACAGGCGATTTTAAGACACAGGCTGTTAGCAGTATGACCAGCTGCTTTCATTTTATTTGCAGGGCATTAATTAGTGCAATTTTTCAGAAAACTATATTGTTTCTTAGAAAATGAATTTATGACACAACTTTGAAAAACTTTTTTTTATTTTGGTTTTCTCTTGAAGTTTATAGTTATTGTAATGCATCTCCTTATAATGCAATTTCTTATTACTATTCTAGAGTGTAATAGCCATAAACTACCTGTGGATAGGTCCACTTCAGGCTCTGGTGATAGGCTGGTTGCTATGGCAACAGGTGGGCTTGTCTTGCTTACCTGGCCTGGGACTTTTGCTTGTCTTGGTGCCATTACAACTCTCCATGAACAAAGTATTTCATAAACTCAGGTAATGATTGGTATATTTTATTTACCCTAACCGAAACCTGGCATCTTTTATCTTGGAAACATAATATAGCTAAGCAGAATGAGCCTGACGGCATATCAAAGATAATAAAACGAGTGTGTGTGTACTAGTATGTGACTGTGCTTTTTTGTGGGTTTGAGAAAGAGAGAATCCCGAACTAACTCAATCCATTTTGACATGTGTGTGTGTGTGTCTGTTTATGTGGAGGGGGAAGGGCGCTGCTGGTTCTTTTAAATGTAAAATGAAATATGTATACAATTATAAAAAGATGAAAGAAACAATGTCATATTGTTTGAATGAAAAATTATATGTTATAAGGAAAATTGATCAGAAATATTTATGTGATTGTTATGATTAAAAAAGGGAAGGTAATTATAAAATGTATATTTTACTTATTTCAGGGGAAGAATCTCAGAATTGACACACCAAAGACTTCAGATTGTAAATGAGTTGCTGTGCAACTTAAAACTTGTAAAACTCTGTAATTGGGAAATGCCTTTTTTGGGACTGGTTTCCAAAATAAGAAAGTAAGGAAAACCTCTTTTTAACAGTTTTTGTGTCACATTCATAGTGGTTTTGATAATTTATGTCTGTGGTATTTAGCTATCCATACTTGATGGGCACAGTTGTGCAGTCACATCCAGACACAATCAGAACAACCTCTGCTGGGGCATGAATTTTTCACAATTTTATCTTCATTTTTGACAAGTTTGAATAGTATATGGCTTGCGGTATTCTAGTTATTCACTGTTTTTTTTTTCCATGAAATATACGGCTAAACTTTTTGTGATGCATTTTATAGAATCAGACACATAAATTAAGACACCATCTGGCATCATTTATACATGAAATCTTTAAACTAAAAGTGACATGATATTTGTGCACTGAGTTACATTTAAAATGTTGTACATTTGAAGTGATCAGGAATTTATTATCTGCATGTGAACATTTTGAACACGATATTATTTAACTTTTTCAGGTTAGAAATGAGCATGATAAGTCAGACATCATATTGCCGAGGTCTTCTCACAGCTTTCTTTTTCTCCACTGGCAAATTAGTCATGTTTTGTACCTTCGCTACTCACATATTTAGTGGCAACTTCCTCACAGCTCAAAATGTATTCGTGTCCATGGCCATGTTTGAAATGCTACGGACAAGCCTCAGTCTGTTGCTACCTTGGGGACTACAACATGGCCTTGAAGCTTTTGATGCTATCAATAGGATACAGGTATGATTGGTATTAAGTACATGCTGGGTGTTTACCAATGGTAAGCTCATGAAATTTTGTATTTGAATATTATTATTAAAATTTTAATCAAATAAACAGTATACACTGTATAACAGTTTTTTTAGGATGTAGGAAAAATACTTCCTCCACCTTAGCATCTCTTAATATGTTTTTACATGCAGGTGTGCTTAGCAATTTGGGACATAATTTAACCATTTGCCCCCATCCCCTCCCCTCTGTAAAGTAAAAAAAATGGATTCTCCATGGTACCTATAGTCTGTAGAGGGTATGAGCAAGGTTTTTGCACTATACAAAACTGATGAAAATTTTCATTTCATTTAAGATCAGCAATTGTGTTAAGAATGTTAAAATGTTTTCCAGGTTGCAGACCACTCAATTATGATATGAAATCCAGAAAATCTTTCATTTTAAGAAAAATCAATATGCAATTAGGCAATATGAAAAATTATTGCTTTTATTGATAAAAACATTCTGCCTTTCAGAAATTCCTTCTTCTTGAAGAAAAGTTGATGCTCACCTTGACATACAGAAGAAAACTGGTGTCAGCAGCAGCAGAGTCCAATGAGATTGCAATAATTGCCAAAGATTTCAGTGCTTGTTGGAACTTACAGGTAATGGACCATTACTCTGAAACCATTATCATCTGTAATTTCAAATTTTCAGCCGCCTTTGAAAATATTGGTCGTCTGGTGATGCAGGCAGCCATCCAAATGGCAGCTTGACCAATCGCTGGGAAAAGCCATGGTTTTGTATACAAGTACACATTTTATCAACTATTGATATAAATTTGAATAAAATATAATTTCATGGTTGGCTTGTAAACTTTGTTAGGCATGAGATACTTGGCATATAACATTTTAGGTGTAAATGATGTATTTCCAGAAGCCCACCCCTTCTACCTTGGAGTCTATCTCAGTGGTAGTGAAGAGAGGACAGTTGTTGGTGGTGGCTGGGGCTTCAGGAAGTGGAAAGGTAGGAAAATTCTGATGTTTAGTTTTTCTTTTTATAGGGTGTACATTTGTTCCTATTGTTGGAATGTGTAGGGTTTCAATATCCATGATGGATGATAATATTTCTCATATTTCTGAGTAAGACAAAATATGTATAAATGATTTAATAAAAAGTTAGGTCAAAGTCCATAGAAAATCAGTTTTGGAGGGTTTTACAAATTGTAATGTAATATTTTTTGGATACACTACTTTCAAATTCTTTTCAGACTTATAACTTAAGGTGTTGTATAAAATCATTCTATTGGATATAAATAAAAAATAAATCTTCACAAGTATGTGCTTTGTTTTTAATGGCATTCAGTGATCTGAAACTATTAAGTCTGTAGTCGCATATCATATATTCCCTCCTAGACCTCATTTTTAATGGCAATCCTTGGAGAGATACCTGAACAGAGGGGGCAGATGGGGGTGTCTGGGAAAGTCAGCTTTTGTGGACAGCGACCATGGATGTTTTCTGCCAGCATCAGGGAGAATATTCTGTTCGGTTCAAAGTGGGACAAACTGCGCTATACCAAGGCTGTTGAGGCATGTGGGCTGACAGAGGTATCAGTTCAAATAACACATACATAATGATTTCCTTTTAAGAGTGTAAACAAGCCCTAGATTAACAGTTGTAAGATTTGATAACATGAGTGTACATTAAAAAAGATTTCAGTTATGAAGTTATAGATTATTTTTCAAATTCACAGTGATGCTGCACTTAAAAAGTGAATGAATAATTGAATGGCTGAATGTATATATGTGTAGATGAATTATAAACTCCAATAATTAAGCAAAGAATTAAACAATGAAACATCTTTCTCTTTATTTTTTCAATTTAATCACAAAACCAGTTGTGATCTAGGCCAGATGTGGGCCATAGGATGAATCCATATTGTACTATAATTTGATCCATATTACAGGAGCTTGAAGGTCTGCCGGATGGAGACTTGACCATCATTGGAGAAGAGAGTGGTCAGCCTCTCACAGTGGAACAAAGGGCAAAGTTAAACTTGGCCAGGTGAGTTTATGGGGATGTTGAACATCCAGGTGAACCATATTGTACTTTTTGTTTGATTCAGTTACTGGACTTTCATCATTATCTTCATAATTTTGGATGCAAGACACAAATATTCCAAGTTAGTAAATTGTATGTGAAGAACAAGAATAGAGAAAAAAATGAATAAACTGGTATAGTAGCAAGGTAAATATAGAAGTATAGTTCTTTATAAACAAGATGCTACTGCAAACTCTTTGCATGATTTAAATTTAGAAAATATCAGATTTTTCATGAGGAAAAATTGACACACTCTTCTAAATGATTACCCAATCACTTTGGGAGGCCATGTACTATGGGTCATTGACCACATACCACTACATGAAGGTAGAGCCTCTCTCAACTACCAGCCTTGTGCAAGCACCCCTCCCCTCCACCAAACTTACTGCTTTAATTAATATAAATCCTGTTCAATAAAAATTGATATAATTGACTAAGTAAATGTGAAAAACCTGTTCTGTAGCAAATTTAAAGCATCGATCCACATTCTGAGGTTCAGAAGTTATTGGAAACTCATGTCTACTTCTGAAAATCAGGGTGATAGGACAAATTGTGAATAGATTGTGTGAATAGGTATGAAACAATACAGATGACATCATCCCGTTTATTGTTTTCAGAGCTGTATATCACCAGGCAGATATTTATCTGATTGATGATCCTTTTGAGTACCTGGATGTAAAAACTGGAAGACATATATTCAACAGGTAACTTCTAAGAATCACCCTGGGTTTCTGAGTTTGCTTGAAACTCACCTGTATTATAAGCATAGGCCTACCCATCTTCTGTGTCTGGGGTACTCAGGGTCTGCATAATGCTGGAAATAGCAAATATGAATGCTGGTACATTAGTAGACTGAGGTGATGAGTTACACATTTTTTCTGAAAGGTAGGGAACTAATCATGATACCACTTCCATTATGCAATTCATTTCTTGGTATGTGTTTTATTTTTCTTAATATGACCAAAAGTGTTTTACATGCATTTACATCATTAGTCTTCTGCACAAAATTAAATTGCCTGCTTGGTGAGGGATATAAAAATAATAAGGGAAAAATTAATTTCTGGTATTTCCTGCCAATAATTCAATAACTGTACATGTAATGCCTAATTATTATTCAAAAAATCTCATACATGTAAGATATATATATATATATATATATATTAAATGTAAACTGTTTATTATATATATTCATGAAAATTATAATTCTGTTCCAGTTGTTTTTGCCAGTTACTTCAAGATAAAACTGTAATTCTAGTCACCAACCGTATACACTACCTCCGAGCAGCTGAGCAGATCTTAGTGTTGACACAAGTAAGTTTGAGGGAAGATGGTTAAAGTAAGGGAATTCTTCAAAGAATGAGGCTCAGACCCCATTCCCATACCTAGATTGATCTAGTAGGATCGGTCCATCTCCGAGGGGATTCTCGCTAAATTGCACTCTGCATAAATGGCTTGGATGTCTGGCATGCCTACTGAAGCTGCTTAAACTCAGGTTGGTAACTCTGTATGTACATTTAGTAAAAAAATTTAATGTAGAAGTTTTATCTTGTAATTCAGGGTGCCATACGTCTCCTTGGTAACCCACTGGACTTGATCAACCAAGGGGTGGATCTGGAAAAAGTCCTCGGGGACTGTGGCCTGGTGGATGTAGAGAAATCCTTGACCATTGAGGACAGTATAGTGGACAGTGCACTGCCCACAGTCATACAGCTGCGGTCAGAACAGGTGCTGGAATCTACAGATGATATGGATGTGGAGTTGGAGAAAATGATGAAGGTAGAAACTCACTCTAACATTACTTTTTGTGTAGCCATTCAAATTTCAAATTTTAAGATAAATTTTGTTTATTTTTATTTTTTTTATTCCAAGATTTTTTATACGAGTTGGTTTTGTAAATGTAGTCAATGGCAAAAATTACTTGAATAAAAAGGTTAAATGTTTTATAATAATTTTTTACCTTCAGTTTGATTTGAATTGAAATTGGCTCTAAATTATGAAGTCAACATGGTGGAGTGAGCTTAGACTACCTAATGATTTATACACTCAGTGATATGTACAAAAGTAATACGTACTCATTTTTCTCTACTGGAAGAAATGCTGTAACATGTACATATAACAGGCTATAATGTTTTGAATGCCAGTTTTTTTTTTTTTTTGCCGTTAAAGGGACATTGTAGCATTAATCAGCATCATTTAGGCTGTCTTTTAAAACGAATGGAATATATTGGACAAAAGCCATCATAAATTTATTTTCTATTTCAGTTTATTGTAATATTTCAATTAACTCGTTATGAACTGTGTCACTTTTCTGTAATCAACAATAAGTCTTTTCATACTGGATTGCATGGTGTATCCAGTTATTTGGTTAATGCAATATGAATTGAAAAATATGATAGTGCCCCTTAATTGTGGATTAGATGTGATGTATGTACATTGTATTTTCAAAGTGTAGTGAATATTAAGACATGGCTACCAATATTTGGCCTACACAATGAACATTCTATAAAGACTTGTGAGGGTGGCTAGATCGATCTAGGTATGGGAATGGGAATGGGATCTAAAATAGCAATGGTAGAATAATTTTAAATTAAAATATTTGAGCGCATTCTCAACGAATTAAGCCAGGCTTTACAAAGCCGGTGACCTAAAAATGGCGGACGTACATGAAAGAAAAAACGCCTAATCTTTTAATAGTCTCTCCGCCTCTCACACGCCTCCCCACACGTCGTCCCTGCGGGGTACAGTAATAAAATCTCGGCTCCGAACATTAATATTTCCGTGAATATCTCTGGTGATATTATCTCCGTAGATAGTCGATTCATTGCTGCTCTACGGGCCAAATTATTCCTTTCTCGTCTCTGTTTTCAAAGATAATAGAACAGAAGAGCTTTTTTCCTTCGATCGCCTTCAGCTGCCATGCTTTCTTCACCACGAGTTTAACTTATGAGCATGCGCACTTAATATTTCTCAGGTAGCTTCCGCATGGCGAACGGAGCCGAGATTTAATTACTGTACCCCGCAGGGACGACGTGTGGGGAGGCGGAGAGACTATTAAAAGATTAGGCGGTTTTTCTTTCATGTACGTCTGCCATTTTTAGGTCACCGGCTTTGTAAAGCCTGGCTTAATTCGTTGAGAATGCGCTCTTTGAATCTTTTCCCTTCTGAGAACTTGCATTCACAAAATTACAAGCTTGCAAAAGTGAAATGTTTCCATTTGATTTGCAGGAAGAGGATGAATTTGCAAGTCTTCAGCTTGAGACACATAGCCAGGTTTCTTCTTCCCAGCATGACCAGCCAGTAGGGCGCGCTGTCTACTTGCGCTACTTTTACCTTGGTGGGGGAGTGATTGGGATGGCAGTATTTCTTCTCGTGTGGTTTGTCATGCAATCTACCTATGTGATGTGTGACTGGTGGTTAGCCTACTGGTTAGTCTGCACAATGACCACTGAAGTTTAGATGTGAATTAGATTTAAACAAAGTAAATCTCCTAAGATAATTCAGTGTTGAATTGATCATTATAGAAACGAATACCAGTTTCAAATTGTCTTAGCACAGTGCCTTCAGAATCCACAGTTTTATTTACTAATCCATTATTTAGCTAATTAAATATTAATGAGAATTAAGCTGCCTTAGCAGAGGTCTTCACTCTTTCAGTGCATTTCTAGTTTTGAAAAATCAAGAGATATGCTATATAATGAGATAAAATTAAATGAATGTGCTTTGGGTCTTCTCAGAAGATCTCTCAGATGAGAGGTCAATAGACCTTTTTATTTATTTATTTATTTATAACAGGTCCCTAGATTTCACAGGGGAAATAAATGGACAGAAGCCTCTTGAGGATCTCAATATGTACAACAGCACCACAGCCATCTCCCCCATGAACCCCCACAATATAATGGTGAAGTTCTATGTGTTCGCTGGCCTCACCGCGGGTGTTTTACTGCTTAGCGTCCATGGTGCTCTAACCTTCTTCTACATGGCCATCCGGTCAGCAAAAAAGATCCACCAAAGGGTATTTCATGCCATGCTGTATACGACGCTAGATTCTTTCTCGGAGCACAATCCTATCAAGTTGCTCACTTGTTTCTCGCAGAACATGAACATTATAGACAATGTGCTGCCTATTTGTTTTTTTGATGCTGTACAGGTGAGGGAAATGTGTAGGTCCCACAAAAAGATTAGAAGATCTTTAAAACATTTTCTCTCCTTGTTGTAAATTTCTTATTTTTTGCTGCTTGTAAACCATGCTATTAGATTGTAAATCCTTTTTAGATTATAATATCAACCTTATAGTGCTTTAATTGTTTAAAAAAAAACCCTGGTGCATGTAATTTAAATTACAGAGATTTATTTCATTCATTTCAAATGAAAACAATGTTGGATATTCCATTCATTTCGAAAGAAATCAAAGTTGCACACAGTTCTTAAATGAGAAGGTATAAAGTTGTTACAAGTCACTTTATGAGGAAATTCGAAATAGCCATTTTAAGTGACAGTAGCATGCACAATAGCAAATTTAAGTCAGGGCTGGCAAAAACAACCAAGGGTTATATTTATTAAGCACAGTAAAAAAGCAGAAAATACCTCTCAGAGTTCATATTTTGGGAAGTGTAAAATGATATCCTTTCTCTAATTAAGTTATGCTGTTTGAAATTAAATGGTGGAATTTGGTCAGGCTTAGTTGCAAATATTTGACTTCATATGTAACTTTAAATATGTGTTATAGATATTTTGCTTAATAATACAACTTATTTTTCTTTCAGTGTTTAGGAATCATGCTGTCTGCAGTTATTGTTGCTGCAGCAGTGAACTTCTGGGTTCTGCTGGTGTCAGTTCCTCTTCTGCTCATCTTTTTGTGTGCCCGAAAATACTATATAAAAACAGCCAAAGACATCAAAGCTATAGAATATGAATGTAAGGGCTTTTTCTATTGTATTATTTATGCCAAACTTCTTATGGCATGCTGTAGATTTTATACTAAATGATATACAAAATTAATGCAATTTTTTATTTAAAGTTAATCACTGCCTTTTGAATGAGTGGGCTAGCTTCTAGAATCTTGGATATTTTTATCAGAAACTTGCAAAACTGTGCAATTTAGGGCCTGAAAGGTTTAATTTTTTTTTAAAATGCAAGAGAGATATTGTTGAAAGATACAAAATTTATGTGTACTTTTGACCGAATTTTGACCCAAAATTAATTTAATTTAGGTGTTTCTCACATGCATATTATTAAATGGTAGGTTTCACATGTTAATGGTCAATTACCTCTTTCAAATTTTGGAACTGGCCCTGGTTTCACAAAAAAAAAAAAAAAAAAAAAAAAAAAAAACTTAAGTCTGGTTCTCTGGCTAAGAACTTGGTTACCATGGTTACATGGTCACATCTTTATCGGGAGCAGTGTAACGCACTCTTTTGGAAATCTTAGTCAACTTATAAGCAAGGGAACTGATTTACTTTTTTTTTTTGTGAAACTTCCTCCAGGATACTTAGTTTACGCAAATATCAAGTTAATAAATAAAATCAAGATTTGATAACATCAGATATCTTAATCCTTGTAAACAGTCTGCTAAAATTTTTTCCTTTCTCCTCACAGCCAGGGCACCTTTGTACAATCACCTCACAAGTACCTTACGCGGAATTTGGACGGTTCGAGCATTTGGGTCCGAAGAGCGGTTTCTACGCAGTTTTGATCGCTATCAGGATCGCCATACTGCAGCTTGTTTTATGAGTTTAGCCATTAATAGATGGTTTGCCTTCCGTCTAGAAATCCTATGCATGGTGTTTGTCGTAGCAGTATGTTACGGCGCCATGTTTGTTCAAGAATTCAGGGGTAAGAGGTTATGTTGACTTGTGTGTGCTTGTGCTCCCATAATCTTTAATGAATTAGTAATAAGTCATATGAACCAGAGTTGATGGATTGTACAAAATGCTCAGAAATAAATAAAAATTCATTTTGTTAAATATCTAAGCAATCTAAAAAAGATTGCCTGTCATTTTAGAGCTGAATTTTCACTTTCACATCTTCAGATATACTGCAAGGGGTATATGTCTGCTTGTTACCTTGTTGATTGTGAAAATAAATCTTATTGGCAATTTGAAAATGAAGGGGTACTGATCAGATATGAAATTAGTGGGTGCAAAAGAATCCTTTGGTAAATAAATATTACATAGTTTTAAATTTACTTAATAGCATCCTCCAGGATTTTCACACCAAATCAATTTTTCCACTTGATAAAAACAATCGCGGACTTTCATTTGAGGGTTTGTATCATTTAAGACCTGCATTTGGAAAATTATTTAAATATTTACTTAAAAGTAGCTTTGAAGGTTAATGTAGACATAGAAAATATGACTTTGGGACATTTAAGCTGTGTATTGTTAATACCTCAATTTTTTTTTCTCTGTCCAGCATTGGATGCAGGTCTGGTGGGTCTGTCACTGACCTATGCCATGAACATGCTGGGGCTATTCCAGTGGTCAGTTAGGCAGTCTGCAGATGTGGAAACTCAGGTACAATGTCACATGTATACACACTGACACACTTTTTTTATGTACAGACACAGATGTGTCTGTACATATAGCCGTCATCTGCGTCTGTCGTCGTCGTTGCCGTCGTTGCCGTCGTCGCCGTGCACTTTTACCGATAACACGATAAGTGGAAAACTGTTTTTTCTTTTTGTTTGAAACTTACAGAACTGATGCATATTCATAATACGCAGGTCGAGTTCGAAAATCAGCGTGATTGGGTCATTTTTAGTGAATTTAGGCTATTTTTTCTCTTTTTTTCAGCATATGTGCAGCACCGATAACACGATAAGTGGAAAACCATTTTACCTTTCGGCTTGAAACTTACAGAACTGATAAATATTCATGATACGCAGGTCAAGTTTGGAAATCAGCACGATCGGGTCACTTATAGGGAATTTATGCTGTTTTTTCACTTTTTTCAGTATATATGCAACACTGATAACACAATATAAGAAAAACAGATTGGCCAATTGTCATTATACTCACAGGAGGGGCCAATCTTACTAAAAGGCAGGTTGAGTTTGAAAATCAGCATAATCAGTCCATTATTTTAGAAGTTATGCTGTTTTTTCACATTTCCTCACATTCAATTCTTAGGCATGTTAACAGTCTCATTATTGAACTAATAAGATACGTAAAAGTGTTTGTTTGACATTTCCTGCATCTTTACAACATTGTTAGTTGATTTTTTAAAAATGATGGTAAACTTGTTATCATGTATTGTGTAATAAAGTGTCAGAAATGGAAATAAACTCATATCATTGCAGTTTGTCAGATGCATTCATCCACTATGTTCAGAATCTCAGAATGGAGGAAGTTGGACATTTAACACTGTTCTATTGATACTTTTCCCATCTCATCAATTTTCTTCATTGGTCATATAAAAATGGCAGTAAACTGTTTATTTTGTTTTATGTTAAAAAAGTGTTAAAAATGGAAATAAACCCATTTCAGAACAGTGCTGTCTTGTTTACATTTTGGCATTTTCAATATGTGACTTTGAAGTTCCATGGGCCTGAAGACTTTTGCTTGTCACATTTTCTGAATAACCATGATACTAATATTTTATAATTAAAAATTGATGGTCATTATGCTGTAAAACATTATGTAATATTGCATGAAAATTTGAAGAAACCCCTATTTTGGGCACTGCTCCCATGATGACCATTTAAGGAAAATCATGTCACTTACTGTTCTCAAACTTACAGGAAAGAGACATGGGACTAAAATACAGCTTCAGTAGGCAATGCAGTCTGTTTGGTAAATTTTTCTGGCAATTAAACAGTTTTTTGTGAAAATTTAATTTTTCACATATTGGCATTTCCAAGGTGTGAATTAGAACCTCCACGGGCTTGAAGACCCATGCTAGTCACATTTTGTGAAAATCCATGACACTTATATTTTATTATTAATAATCGATGGTCATTATGCTGTTTAGCATTATGTTATGTTGCTTCAAAATAGAAGAAAACACAATTTTTGGTGCTGCTGCCTTGATCACCATTATGGGAAAACCGTGTTACTTATGACTGTCAAACTTTCAAAAAAGAAACACAGGACTAAAATGCAGCCTGAGTTAGAAAAGCAGTCTAATTGGCTTCTTTTTCTGGAAGTTATGCATTTTAGTGTAATATTCATTATCTTTTTGGCATATTCATTGTGGGACTCGGAGCTCCCATGGACATGAAGCCAAATGGTAATCATATTTTCTACATGTCCATCCTATTTATAGTCAATAAACAAAAATTGGTGATAATTATTCTCTAATTTATTATGTAATGTTACATCAAAATTGACAACAATCTTTTTGCACTGCTACTGCAAACATTATGAAAAGAAAACTGTGCCACTTATTATAATTTTAAACTTACAAGTACGATTTTTAGGATTGGCCTTCAGCTCATGAGAAAACCAGCTCTATTGGATTATCATGTTTATTGTATTTATGCATTTTTTGTGAAATTTTCATTTTTCTCATTCTGGCACTTTCTAAGTATAAACTTGAACTCTGATGGGCCTGGAGCCTTATGCTTTTACTTTCGTCTGTGTTACCTGTTGTGCATAAGTTGATGTTGACTGTGCAGTTAAACATAATGTATTATTGCATCAGGATTGGTAGTCTCCTATTTTGGGCATTATGGTTTTGTGCTTTTCTTAAGGTGTGACTTATGGGCCTGAAGACCTTTGAGTGGGTCAGTCTGTAAATTACCCTTGGGTATCACTAGATTAATTTCAGAGTTATAAAGTCATTTGCTTTAATAGGCCATTAAATGAGATTACGTAAAGCACACTTGTTGATATTTCCCTGTAAACTCCCAAAGGTAAAGCTCTCTGCTAGATTAATAATAAGGAAGCAGTGATAATTATGCAGGTAAATTTTGTTTAATATTGCAAATAAGTTTTAAATATATATATAAGTTATAAGTTATATGCAAATAAGTTTTAAATATATATATATATATATATATATATATATATATATATATATATATATATATATATATCAAACTGGAAGATTAAAAGTTTGAATAGCATCTTCATTGGAATTATATTTACCTCAAGCTCTGCCAAGGAGGTTATATTTTCACCCCTGTTTGTCTGTCATCCACATAACACAAAAAAGTTATGGACCGATTTTGCAGAAATTTTCAGGAACTGTTGGAAGTGGGCCAAAGAGGACAATGATTAATTTTTGGTGGTGGTCCGGATCAATAATCAATCAATTATCAATAATAATCAACAATTGCTGCCTTGGCAGAGGTCTGCACTCTCAAAGTGCTTTTCTAGTTTTGTTGTTTTCCTTTATAATTTTTTCTCAAACACTTGCATTTGTGACTTTTAACTCTCATCTGCCTGGGGCTCTGCACATTTTCTGTATTTCTACATAAGCAGTTGTATTGTTTTTTATGTCTTTAAACATTATGTAATATTATTTTATGCACTGTCATCATTTTTCAAATATTGAGACTTTCATAATGTGAATTTGAACTCTCATGGTCCTGAAACTGTAATCTTATTGAAGGGGTGGATTGAGACCGTCTTCTGGGTCTTCCGGAAGACAGTCAGGTTATTAAGTTTATATTGACTGGTATCTATTTTTTTCTGTTGGAAGACCATCAAAATGGAGGATGGATCAACATAGATACTTTGTAATACTGTCAGAAAATATCTCTGGGTCTGCTCCTGTTATTGACCATGATACCTGTGGTGCAAGATTAAAATTCAGTGTTGACTGACAGTGCTATTATAAGCATTATTTATTATTGCATCAAAATTGACAAAATGACCTTTTTTGCATCTTTATTTTCTGTTTTTTGTCTGTACATTTGACAGCTTTGCTGCCTTGTCCTTGATATGTAAAAAGACAATTTTAACTTGCCATTTTCTTTTTTCACTAGATAGTTGTCTGTTTTCACTAGATAATTTATAAAGAATTTTTTTTCACTAGATAATTTATAAAGGATTTTATAATTTTTTTCTAAATACATTAATTTGGTCTATCTGAAAACTATTAAGGTACACCAAGATATATGCGATAATATTTATGCCTATAAATAAAATGTTCCAGATGACATCAGTAGAAAAAACTCTTGCCTACACATCCCTGGTGACAGAGGACACTGAGCCAGCCACACCCAGTCTTATGCCGTCTAACTGGCCACAGTATGGTATTATAACATATGAAGGGGTCTCTGTCAACCACAACAATGACAACACCAAGGCTTTGAGGAATGCATGGTGCTGTATACGTGCTCACGAAATGGTGAGGAACTGCTTGATGTGATCAAGGCAAAGTAATATTTGTTATAAAACAACAACAGTTCAATTATATCTCCATATCAATAATTAAGGCACTTATTTCTTTTATCCCATTAGCCGGCACCCATGGAAGCTGGTACAGTATGTGTGTATGTGTGTGTGTATGTGTGTGTATGTATGTTTGTGTGCCAATATTTGTTTTAGTGTATAAATGTATGTCATTCACTTTCATATGTTATTCCTAACACATTTGATGAGTTTTTGATGCAATGAAATTTAACGATAGTGAATTGACTAAATATAGTGACCTTGACATTCAGGTGGGGATTGTTGGCAAAGCTGGTGCTGGCAAGAAAACCTTCCTCTCGGCTCTACTGGGGCTTGTGCCATCTTCCGGCACCATCAGAATAGATGGCATTAACATCCATGAAATACCACTTCCAAAGCTCAGGGAAAGCATAGCTGTTATTCCAGAGGTACAATTCCTGGAAATCTGTCTATCTTAAGGCTGTAAAAAGATTTTAAGCTGAATTGCATAAGAATAAGACGTCAATGTGAGCTGTTAAGATATTAAATTATCTTAAAATGGCAAAATTTTACTACTGTAACACTTGATAAATTGAGCTTTTTCCTACAATGCAAAAATGAGGATTTGCTGGGTTTTTTGTATGTTTGAGTACACTGTTTGGATTAAAAATGTGAAACTTAAACATAACCTTTTTCAGTTTTGTGAACAGTACAGTGTGTGTAGAAAATCGTTTGTAATTACCCTAAACTGTTTCAGAATCCAGTATTGTTTTATGGCACTGTGCGAGACAACATAGATCCACATGGAGATGTTACAGATGATCATATCTGGAAAAT